>NC_134483.1:10099879-10261195 GCF_040206685.1 Ascaphus truei
CCTCTCCCCCTCACCGCTCCCTCTGCCCCATCACTCTCCCCCTCCTCCTCACTCTCCCCCTCACGCTCCCTCTTCCCCCCTCACCTCCTCCCCCTTATGCTCCCCTCTCCTCCCCTCACACTCTCCCTCCCTCTTCACACTCTCCCCCTTGTGCTCCCTCTCCCCCTCCTCCTCACTCTCCCCCTTACGCTCCCTCTCCCACTCCCTCTCCCCCTTACGCTCCCTCTCCCCCTCCTACTCTCCCCCCTTATGCTCCCTCACACTCTCCCCCTAAAGCTCCCTCTCCCCCTCACACTCTCCCCTCCTCCTCACTCTCCACCCTTACGCTCTCCTCTCCCCCTCCTCCTCACTCTCGACCCCCTTACGCTCACTCTCCCTCTCCCTAACGCTCCCCTCCTCCTCTTCACACTCTCCCCTTTCTCCCTACTCCTCACTCTCCCCCCCTTCACGCTCCTTTCTCCCCTCCTACTCCTCCTCTAACGCTCCTCTCCCCCTTACGCTCCCTCTCCCCTCACACCTTCCCTACCTCCCTTCTCCTCCCCTAACTCTCCCATCGTCCCTCTGCCCTCACACACTTCTCCCTCCCTCCCCCCCGCTCCTCCTCTCTCTCACTCTCCCCCTCACGCTCCCTCTCCCCCTCGCACTCTCCCCCTCTTCACACTCTCCCCCCTTGTGCTCCCTCTCCCCCTCCTGCCTCACTCCTCCCCCTTTGCTCCCTCTCCCACTCACTCTCCCCCCTTACGCTTCCCTCTCCCCCTCCTACTCTCCCCCTTATGTTCCCTCATCACACTCTCCCCCTAACGCTCCCCTCTCCCCCCTCACACCCTCCCCCTCCTCCTCACCTCTACCTTATGCTCCCTCTCCCCCTCCTCCTCACACTCCCCCTTATGTCTCCCTCTCCCCCTCCACACTCTCCCCCTCCTCTCCCCCTTACGCTCCCTCTCCCCCTCCTCCTCACTCTCCCCCTTACGCTCCCTCTCCCCTCACTCTCCCCCTAACGCTCCCTCTCCCCATCACACTCTTCCCCTCCTCCTCACTCTCCCCCTTATGCTCCCTCTCCCCCTCCTCCTACTCTCCCCCGTATGCTCCCTCCCCCTCACACTCTCCCCCTCCTCCTCTCCCCTTGCGCTCTCTCTCCCCCTCACAATCTCCCCCTCCTCTCCCCCTTATGCTCCCTCTCCCCCTCACACTCTCCCCTCCTCCTTCCCCCCTTATGCTCCCTCTCCCTCACACTCTCCCCTAACACTCCCTCTCCCCCTCACACTCTCCCCCTAACGCTCCCTCTCTCCCCTCACACTCTCCCCCTCCTCCTCTCCCCCTTATGCTCCCTCTCCGCCTCACACTCTCCCCCTAACGCTCCCCTCTCCCCTTTATGCTCCCTCTCCCTCACACTCTCCCCCTTATGCTCCCTCTCCCCTCACACTCTCCCCCTCCTCCTCTCCCCCTTATGCTCCCTCTCCCCCTAACGCTACTCTCTCCCCCTAACGCTCCCTCTCCCCCTCACACTCTCCCCTCCTCCTCTCCCCCTTATGCTCCCTCTCCCCTCACACTCTCCCCCCTCCTCATCTTCCCTTATGCTCCCTCTCCCTCACACTCTCCCCCTAACACTCCCCCTCACACTCCCCCCTCCTCCTCACTCTCCCCCTCACGCTCCCTCTCCCCCTCGCACTCTCCCCCTCTTCACACTCTCCCCCTTGTGCTCCCTCTCCCCCCTCCTCCTCACACTCTCCCCCTTTGCTCCCTCTCCCACTCACTCTCCCCCTTACGCTCCCTCTCCCCCTCCTACTCTCCCCCTTATGTTCCCTCACACTCTCCCCCTAACGCTCCCTCTCCCCCTCACACTCTCCCCCTCCTCCTCACTCTCTACCTTATGCTCCCTCTCCCCCTCCTCCTCACACTCCCCCTTATGCTCCCTCTCCCCCTCACACTCTCCCCCTCCTCTCCCCTTACGCTCCCTCTCCCCCTCCTCCTCACTCTCCCCCTTACGCTCCCTCTCCCTCACTCTCCCCCTAACGCTCCCTCTCCCCATCACACTCTTCCCCTCCTCCTCACTCTCCCCCTTATGCTCCCTCTCCCCCTCCTCCTACTCTCCCCCGTATGCTCCCTCCCCCTCACACTCTCCCCCTCCTCCTCTCCCTTGCGCTCTCTCTCCCCCTCACAATCTCCCCCTCCTCTCCCCCTTATGCTCCCTCTCCCCCCTCACATCTCTCCCCTCCTCCTCTCCCCCTTATGCTCCCTCTCCCTCACACTCTCCCCTAACACTCCTCTCCCCCTCAACACTCTCCCCCTAACGCTCCCTCTCCCCCTCACACTCTCCCCCTCCTCCTCTCCCCCTTATGCTCCCTCTCCGCCTCACACTCTCCCCCTAACGCTCCCTCTCCCCTTTATGCTCCCTCTCCCTCACACTCTCCCCCTTATGCTCCCTCTCCCCCTCACACTCTCCCCCTCCTCCTCTCCCCCTTATGCTCCCTCTCCCCCTAACGCTACGACCTCTCCCCCTAACGCTCCCTCTCCCCCACCTCACACTCTCCCCTCCTCCTCTCCCCCTTATGCTCCCTCTCCCCTCACACTCTCCCCCTCCTCATCTTCCCCTTATGCTCCCTCTCCCTCACACTCTCCCCCTAACACTCCCCCTCACACTCTCCCCCTCCTCCTCTCCCCCTTATGCTCCCTCTCCCCCTAACGCTACCTCTCCCCTCACACTCTCCCCCTAACGCTCCCTCTCCCCCTCACTCTCCCCCCTCCTCCTCTCCCCCTTATGCTCCCTCTCCCCCTCACACTGTCCCCCTAACGCTCCCTCTCCCCCTTATGCTCCCTCTCCCTCACACTCTCCCCCTTATGCTCCCTCTCCCCCACACCACTCTCTCCCCTCCTCCTCTCCCCCTTATGCTTCCTCTCCCCTCACACTCTCCCCCTCCTCCTCTCCCCCTTATGCTCCCTCTCCCCCTCCCTCTCCCCCTCCTCCTCTACCCCCTTATGCTCCTCATACTCTCCCCCTAACACTCCCTCTCCCCCTCACACTCTCCCCCTCCTCCTCTCCCCCTTATGCTCCCTCTCCCTCACACTCTCCCCTAACACTCCCTCTCCCCCTTATGCTCCCTCTCCGCCTCACACTCTCCCCCTAACGCTCCCTCTCCCCCTTATGCTCCCTCTCCCTCACACTCTCCCCCTTATGCTCCCTCTCCCCCTCACACTCTCCCCCTCCTCCTCCCTCTCCCCCACACTCTCCCACTAACGCTCCCCTCTCCCCCTCACACTCTCCCCTCCTCCTCTCCCCCTTATGTTCCCTCTCCCCTCACACTCTCCCCCTCCTCCTCTCCCCCTTATGCTCCCTCTCCCTCACACTCTCCCCCTAACACTCCCTCTCCCCCCTCACACTCTCCCCCTCCTCCTCTCCCCCCTTATGCTCCCTCTCCCCCTCACACTCCCCCTTATGCTCCCTCTCCCTCACACTCTCCCCCTTATGCTCCCTCTCCCCCTCACACTCTCCCCCTCCTCATCTCCCCCTTATGCTCCCTCTCCCCCTCACTCCCCCCCTCCTCCTCTCCCCCTTATGCTCCCTCACACTCTCCCCCTAACACTCCCTCTCCCCCCTCACACTCTCCCCCTCCTCCTCTCCCCCTTATGCTCCCTCTCCCCCCTCACACTCCCCCTTATGCTCCCTCTCCCTCACACTCTCCCCCTTATGCTCCCTCTCCCCCTCACACTCTCCCCCTCCTCATCTCCCCCTTATGCTCCCTCTCCCCCTCACTCCCCCCCTCCTCCTCTCCCCCTTATGCTCCCTCACACTCTCCCCCTAACACTCCCTCTCCCCCTCACACTCTCCCACTAACGCTCCCTCTCCCCCTCACACTCTCCCCTCCTCCTCTCCCCCTTATGCTCCCTCTCCCCCTCACACTCTCCCCCTAACACTCCCTCTCCCCCTCATACTCTCCCCCTTATGCTCCCTCTCCCCCTCACACTCTCCCCCTAACGCTCCCTCTCCCCCTCACTCTCCCCCTCCTCCTCTCCCCCTTATGCTCCCTCTCCCCCTCACACTCCCCCTTATGCTCCCTCTCCCTCACACTCTCCCCCTTATGCTCCCTCTCCCCCTCACACTCTCCCCCTCCTCATCTCCCCCTTATGCTCCCTCTCCCCCTCCTCCTCTCCCCCTTATGCTCCCTCACTCTCCCCCTAACACTCCATCTCCCCCTCACACTCTCCCCCTCCTCCTCTCCCCCTTATGCTCCCTCTCCCTCACACTCTCCCCCTAACACTCCCTCTCCCCCTCACACTCTCCCCCTCCTCCTCTCCCCCTTATGCTCCCTCTCCCCCTCACACTCTCCCCCTAACGCTCCCCTCTCCCTCACACTCTCCCCCTCCTCCTCTCCCCCTTATGCTCCCTCTCCCCCTCACACTCTCCCCCTAACGCACCCTCTCCCCCTCACACTCTCCCCCTTGTTCTTCCTCTCCTCCTCACACAACACAATAATTAGCGCTAATTGAGTGGTATCACATATTCAAATAAACTATTGGTGTGTGGTCTTATTGTGATAATTGTGAATAGTAACAATATGTGACTATACAATAATTTGTATAATTGGATATTTAGTGAATATATCAAATAGTGAATGATAATAACCTATAACAATGCAAAACGTAATGTATAAATTAATTTGTGAATATATATTCAGTGTAGAAAGTGAAAAAATAGAATCAAAGCAATCCAAAAAAAAAAAATATATATATATATATATATATATAAAATATCTATATATATTCTTTGAAATGTTCCATTTTTCCAGGTAAATCAATGCGTTGGAGACTTTACAATCCTTACCTAATCTCTATTGTTATAAAATTGTTGGACTCCTGCAGCGATGGCCAATCAGAGACGGGCGAATCTGCCGTCCTGCGTTCCCCGGATTTTCTCGCATTTTCCCCCAAAATTCACTTTGTGGTGCAAAATCCGCAAACGGATTTGGTTGGTTTTCATCCGCGCGGATTCATCACAAACCGCGTTTGGATACAACCCGGGCGCGGATCCTTAAGAACTGCTGAATCCGCAGAGTATATAGGTAATAATAACGCAAAATCCGCAAAACGCCACTCGCCCTTTTTGAGATAAATCCGCGGACCAAAAGAACCGGCCGGCCCGCTGCGGGTCCAGATTCACAAAATACAATTGCCTCTGTTCCCTACCTTTTCTGCATTGTGTACCCCTACCAGAAAACCTTAGTTCCGCGAACCCCCTAATGAATACATCTTATTGCAGACTCAGACAATCGCTAACATTAGTGTGTGGCCAATCCCAGGCAGCACAGTGTCCTGAGCTTTAGGGGGGAGCACGCTTACTAAGGCTGCGTCCTTAGACCCTTTGCCCGCGCGGAGGCGCTGATGTTCCCTGGCCGTGGTACGCGCGCCGTCCAGGGGCGTGCCAGTGATGTCACGGAGCAGGTTCGCCCTCATTGAGCGAACTGCTCACGTGACCGGCCCGTCGCGCCAAGAAATCAGTTCTTACTGATTTCTTGCGCAACGCGCGCCCCCCGACGCTCACGCGCCCGCACGCAGTATAGACGCGATCCCCGCCTTTAGGCAGTCTGACCGTGACCGCAGCGGACAACGTCCATACCATGGACGCAGCCTTAGGCCACACACTGCATTTAAATGAAATGTCGGAGGATCGCGTGAGGCCTCTGCAACTATTCTTACATTGGCAACGCGTCGCCATAGCGTCAAATGTCATGGCAATGTGATGTCACGTGACCCCGCAGCGTCACTTGACGTCGGAGAGCCGGAGACAAGGTAAGGGAGGGAAGGGAAAGATTGCGCAGCCCTGCGCTATTGTAAGGAGCCGCGGGTTGCGGCGCAATCTCTCTGTCCCGCCTACTACCTCCACTCACCGGTATCCCCCGCCGCACCTCCGCTCCCTCGCTGCCGGCGCCGGGACATGTGGCCGCCATCTTGCTGGGACTCGCGCGGGACACGCTTACAGAGTGCGCGTCCCCAGCTTTAAATTTATTCAGTTCACTCGGGCTCTAACCACGGCCCCCGGCTCCCACAACAGCTCGCGCCGGGTCCCTCCTCCTGCTCAGCTGTGCCAGAAGCATTTTAGATACCGGCACCAATCAGCTGCAGCTCCTCAGCACACCCTGGTCCCGCCCCCTGCTCCTATTGGATCTCCTACCTTTATTACCCCTGTCCTGCCCTGCAAGCCTTGCACTGCGTGGTCTTAGCTCTGGTGGACGTGTGCTTTAATCGTCTCTTTATTACAGTGCTCCTTAGGTTCTGATCCGGCTTGTCTGACTACCCTCTCTGGCTCTCGACCCCGGCTTCCCCCTGATTACGCTGCCTCTCTCGTCCCCCGAACTCGGCTTGCACCTCGACCACCCAGACCTCTCTGCTCCCTGAACTCGGCTACGGCAACCACTAAGGCATTTCTACTCCCCGGATCCGGCAAGTAGTATGGTTATAGTCTCCTGCCTGGCCACGCCAATACCACACTCCGGACACGCTCCTTTCTGCTGCGGGTGCGTGTAACAGTACGTCCCACCTCAGTAGGGGACGGGTCTGCGGGCAGCGCTGCGTGACAGCTATGCTGCCTGGGAGCCGCCATTACAGATTTGTTTTTTTGTTGAAAACCCAAAGGGAGACACCTCACGAATCCCTAGGGGGTTCCCCCATCCCCCCACTGGAATCGCTGGTCTCCAGGTACAGCACAATCACATCCTCCATGTCTTTCGTCTTTATTCAGAAAGTAATTAAGATATAACAGGTCAGTAGTTGAGCACAACAGGTATCTGAAAGGGGCGAATTTCACAGGACCCCGAAGAACAAAAAAACATTCATTTCTCATAGAAACCAAAACTGGTTTTACTTTAGCTAACAATTAAGACTCGTATTTATGAAATCGGTGCTATTGCACAAGACCACCCCCCCCACCCCCCTCCCCCCACCCACATTGTGCAGGACACTTACTTGGCAAAGCCTTCATGTGGATAGCGGACAGAAAGTTGGTCTTTATCCGCTGTGCTTGATTTTTCTTCTCACCCTTAACCTGAAAACAGAAAAGGGGAAATATTGCGACCACGTCCATGGAAATCTACTCACGCTTCTTCCCAAACTCTGATAACGCGGCTAACAGGGGGGAAAGGGTTCTGCAGAGCCAATAATAAAACCACATCCTATACACACACACGCGCAGACACACGGCCACACAACACAGACACACACAGACACACAACACAGACACACACAGACACACACACACAGACACACAGACAGACACACAACACAGACACACACAGACACACACAGACACACAGACTTGAATGCAGAGTCCATTAGAAGAGGGCAGCACTTTAATACAGAACATTTAGAACATAAATTGGATTTGCAATGAAATAATTCCACGTAACATCTTCTGAACATCCCCATGTAACAGGAATTAGAATTATTCTTACCAGATGAGGGCACCAATAACCAGAAACAGGGCAAGGACCACAAAGGCAAAAATCCCCAGAGAGATCAGTATAGCAACTTTCTCCAGAGGGTCACTGCGATCTGCAGAGGTACAGGGAGAGAGGGGCGGTCAGGACCCCCACCCAAATACTGAGAGGAAGAGGGAGAGAGGGGCGGTCAGGAACCCCCACCCAAATACTGAGAGGAAGAGGAGGGTGTGACAGGAGGGATAGAGGGGCGGTCAGGACCCCCCACCCAAATACTGAGAGGAAGAGGGAGAGAGGGGCGGTCAGGACCCCCACCCAAATACTGAGAGGAAGAGGAGAGAGGGGTGGTCATGAACCCCCACCCAAATACTGAGAGGGAGAGGGAGAGAGGGGCGGTCAGGAACCCCCACCCAAATACTGAGAGGAAGAGGGAGAGAGGGGCGGTCAGGAACCCCCCACCCAAATACTGAGAGGGAGAGGGGGCGGTCAGGACCCCCACCCAAATACTGAGAGGAAGAGGGAGAGAGGGGCGGTCAGGAACCCCACCCAAATACTGAGAGGAAGAGGGAGAGAGGGGCGGTCAGGACCCCCACCCAAATATTGAGAGGGAGAGGGAGAGAGGGCGGGTCAGGAACCCCACCCAAATACTGAGAGGAAGAGGAGGGTGTAACAGGGGAGGGAGACAGGGGCGGTCAGGACCCCCACCCAAACACTGAGAGGAAGAAGAGGGGTCAGGAACCCCCACCCAAACACTGAGAGGAAGAGGGAGAGAGGGGCGGTCAGGAACCCCACCCAAATACTGAGAGAAAGAGGGAGAGAGGGGCGGTCAGGAACCCCACCCAAATACTGAGAGGGAGAGAGGGGCGGTCAGGAACCCCACCCAAATACTGAGAGGAAGAGGAGGGTGTGACAGGGGAGGGAGACAGGGGCGGTCAGGAACCCCACCCAAATACTGAGAGGAAGAGGGAGACAGGGGGTGGTCAGGACCCCACACCCAAATACTGAGAGGAAGAGGGAGAGAGGGGCGGTCAGGAACCCCACCCAAATACTGAGAGGAAGAGGAGGGGTCAGGACCCCCACCCAAACACTGAGAGGAAGAGGGAGAGAGGAGCGGTCAGGACCCCCACCCAAATACTGAGAGGAAGAGGGAGAGAGGGGCGGTCAGGGCCCCCACCCAAATACTGAGAGGAAGAGGAGGGGTCAGGACCCCCACCCAAATACTGAGAGGAAGAGGAGAGAGGGGCGGTCAGGACCCCCACCCAAATACTGGGAGGAAGAGGAGGGGTCAGGACCCCCACCCAAATACTGAGAGGAAGAGGGAGAGAGGGGCGGTCAGGGCCCCCACACCAAATACTGAGAGGAAGAGGAGGGTGTGACAGGGGAGGGAGAGAGGGGTGGTAAGGAACCCCACCCAAATACTGGGAGGAAGAGGAGGATGTGACAGGGGAGGTACAGGGAGAGAGGGGGCGGTCAGGAACCCCACCCAAACACTGAGAGGAAGAGGAGGGTGTGACAGGGGAGGGAGAGAGGGGCGGTCAGGAACCCCCACCCAAATACTGGGAGGAAGAGGAGGATGTGACAGGGGAGGTACAGGGAGAGAGGGGCGGTCAGTAACCCCACCCAAACACTGAGAGGAAGAGGAGGGTGTGACAGGGGAGGGAGAGAGGAGCGGTCAGGAACCCCACCCAAATACTGAGAGGAAGAAGAGGGGTCAGGAACCCCCACCCAAACACTGAAAGGAAGAGGAGGGTGTGACAGGGGAGGGAGAGAGGAGCGGTCAGGAACCCCACCCAAACACTGAGAGGAAGAGGAGGGTGTGACAGGGGAGGAAGAGGCAGAGAGAGAGGGGAGAGGTTAGGAACCCCATCCAAACACAGGGGAGGGGACAGGAAGGTGCAGCAGGAAGAGAGCGAGCCACTTCCAGGACTCCCTGTCCAATCACAGGGGAGGAAGAGGGGGGAGCTGCCAGTTCTCCCCTATCCAATCACAAGCAAAGAAGAACGGGTCTGACCGGAAGAGTGTGACACTCAGGACACCCCATTCAATCACAGAGAAGAAAGAGGAGTTTGTGGCAGGGAAGAGTTTTCAGGGCGCGTCTGTCCAATCACAGGCGAGGAAAAGGATGTGTTCCCGTTCCATTGTATGCCTGGAAGCCGGGCTATGGATTTCTGTCCTGGTAACTACCTCTGTGCCTCAGTCCTGAGACTTACAGCCTGACTTCATGTACTCTGGTCAAACTGCAGGATGCCTGACCTTGCAAACCTCCCGGTATCTCTGGGTATTCTCATTAGGAGCCCTGCATGGGTACCTTGTAATGGGTGAAGTGATTTGAATGTATGCACAGATCAGACTGTTCTATGGCCCGGATACATCAAACCCCATTCAAGTGGCGTTAATATCGCACCCGGCAAAACATAAATAAATCGGTCTTATTACCCGTGCAATTTTACGATGTTAAACATCAACATTGCAGTAATAATTTACTCGGTGCCATATGTGGGCCAATATCGTGATGCGGGAATTTTCACGACTGTTTATTACCGCGTCGCGCTCACGGTAATACTATTCTATCATAGGCTTCCGATAAATACCGGGACGTGATGTGAGGCTGTTAATACCAAAAAATGGGGTATTAGGCCTTTATCACAAATATTGATCGCAAACTAAACATTAGGGGTGGGCAACTCCAGTCCTCAAGGCTCATCAACAGGTCAGGTTTGCAGGAGGTCCCAAGTTTATTGGGGGGGATGTGTATTGTTGGGGTGCTGATATTTAACAGGGCGATCCCATGGAACAGAGTGGCCAACTCCAGTCCTTAAGGGCTACCAGCAGGTCAGGTTTGCAGGATATCCCTGAACAGGTGGCTCAAACAGTCCCAGCTTCAGTACAGGTGGCTCAAACAGCCCCAGCTTCAGCACAGGTGGCTCAATCAGTCTCAGCTTCAGCACAGGTGGCTCAGAGGCTCAGTCTGATCGAGCCACCAATGCTGAAACAGGGATAACCAGAAAACCCGACCTGTGGCTGGATCAGTGGCTAAGTGGAACACATGGAGCAAGCGGCTGGGCTGCTGGGGAAGTAGGTGGGGTGGTAAGGAAGCGGAGATAGAGCAGTGACAGCAAGGTAATCAGTGTATGAAGGCGGAAGGCTTCCTTATATATCCATACGCCAGTATTAGGGCAGCAGGAACACCAGGAACATTAGCAAAGGGCAGCAAACAGCTAACACCCTATGGCTGCCATGCTGGTGTTACATATATTCTATTTGCATGTATATAGTGCCTTGCGACACTGACAAACATCACTTACAGTGCAGTTTGTCAGGATAAAGAGATTGCAGGTTGTCATACCGATTAGGGGACCAATGTAAAGGTTCTTTATAGATGGAATTATAGTGTGCAGATCATTAAAAACCTTCACAACCCAATGAAAGGAAAACCAACCCACCATACCCAGCCCATCCCACCATACCCAGCCCATCCCATCCCACCATCCCCAGCCCATCCCATCCCACCGTCCCCAGCCCATCCCACCGTCCCCAGCCCATCCCATCCCACCATACCCAGCCCATCCCACCGTCCCCAGCCCATCCCACCATACCCAGCCCATCCCATCCCACCGTCCCCAGCCCATCACACCATCCCCAGCCCATCCCACCATCCCCAGCCCATCCCACCATCCCCAGCCCATCCCACCATCCCCAGCCCATCCCAATCCACAATCCCCAGCCCATCCCATCCCACAATCCCCAGCCCATCCCACCATCCCCAGCCCATTCTACCATCCCATCCCCAGCCCATCCCACCATCCCCAGCCCATCCCACCATACCCAGCCCATCTCATCCCACCATCCCCAGCCCATCCCACCATCCCCATCCCATCCCACCATCCCCAGCCCATCCTACCATCCCACCCCTAGCCCATCCCACCATCCCCAGCCCATCCTACCATCCCATCCCCAGCCCATCCCACCATCCCAAGCCCATCCCACCATCCCCAGCCCATCCCACCATACCCATCCCATCCCACCATCCCCAGCTCATCCCACCATCCCCATCCCATCCCACCATCCCCAGCCCATCCCACCATCCCCAGCCCATCCCACCATCCCAAGCCCAACCTACCATCCCATCCCCAGCCCATCCCACCATACCCAGCCCATCCCACCATCCCCAGCCCATCCCATCCCACCATCCCCAGCCCATCCTACCATCCAATCCCCAGCCCATCCCACCATCCCCAGCCCATCCCACCATCCCATCCCCAGCCCATCCCACCATCCCCAGCCCATCCCACCATACCCAGCCCATCCTACCATCCCATCCCCAGCCCATCCTACCATCCCATTCTCAGCCCATCCCACCATCCCCAGCCCATCCCACCATCCCCATCCCATCCCCAGCCCATCCCAAGCCCAACCTACCATCCCATCCCCAGCCCATCCCACCATCCCCAGCCCATCCCACCATCCCATCCCCAGCCCATCCCACCATCCCCAGCCCATCCCACCATACCCAGCCCATCCCATCCCACCATCCCCAGCCCATCCCACCATCCCCAGCCCATCCTACCATCCCATCCCCATCCCATCCCACCATTCCCAGCCCATCCCACCATCCCCAGCCCATCCTACATCCCATCCCCATCCCATCCCACCATCCCCAGCCCATCCCACAATCCCCAGCCCATCCCACCATCCACAGCCCATCCCACCATCCCCAGCCCATCCCACCATCCCCAGCCCATCCTACATCCCATCCCCAGCCCATCCCACCATCCCCAGCCCATCCCACAATCCCCAGCCCATCCCACCATCCACAGCCCATCCCACCATCCCCAGCCCATCCCACCATCCCCAGCCCATCCCACCATCCCCAGCTCATCCCATCATCCCCAGCCCATCCCACCATCCCCAGCCCATCCCACCATCCCCAGCCCAGCCCATCCCACCATCCCCAGCCCATCCCACCATCCCCAGGCCATCCCACGCCCATCCCACCATACCCAGCCCATCCCACCATCCCCAGCCCATCCTACCATCCCATCCCCAGCCCACCCCACCATCCCCAGCCCATCCCACCATACCCAGCCCATCCCATCCCACCATCCCCAGCCCATCCCACAATCCCCAGCCCATCCCACCATCCCCATCCCACCATCCCCAGCCCAGCCCATCCCACCATCCCCAGCCAATCCCACAATACCCAGCCCATCCCACCATACCCAGCCCATCCCACCATACCCAGCCCATCCCACCATACCCAGCCCATCCCATCCCACCATCCCCAGTCCATTCCACCATCCCCAGCCCATCCCACCATCCCCAGCCCATCCCACCATCCCCAGCCCACCCCACCATACCCAGCCCATCCCATCCCACCATCCCCAGTCCATCCCACCATCCCCAGCCCATCCCACCATCCCCAGCCCATCCCACCATCCCCAGCCCACCCCACCATCCCCAGCCCATCCCACCACCCCATCCATCCCACCATCCCCAGCTCATCCCACCATCCCACCACCCCCAGCCCATCTGTTAAATATACTGCACTTTCTCCCTTACCTTTCTCCACGTCGTACAACACCACTCTGCATGTGACTGCCTATATTTCCCGTTACCCCATGTGCACGAGACGTACTGTGTCTTTCTGCCTCTCACTACACTGATTATACTGTAAGATTGCAACACAATGTACATTTTGTGCAAGGTCTGTAGCAGAACAATGGCATTAACACTGCAGCTCACCAAACGGCTCCTCCACGGGAGGTTCTGGTTCTATTGTAGTGGTTTCATCACTGTCACTGGCCCTGGTGGTGAGACCTATTGCCACAGGAGAAACAAGAAAGTTGTAAGAAAGTACTCCAACTGAAAGAGTAGTAGACGCAAAGAGCAGCACAGACGGTGGAGGTGGATACAGTCACAAAATATAAGCTTGCTACAGAGATAGAGAAAGGGCAGGAAGGAGTAACATACTGAGGGATCCAATAACCTCAGATTTGGGACATCGCACGGCGTTACAACTACGGATATCAATTGTATAGTCCCTGGAGCGGTTTCCCTGTCACTGCACAGCACAAGGGCCAGAGAGAAACCTCACTGGGGTCATGCATCAAATACTCACACATGCAAAACCACGGGAAAGGGCAGTAAAAACGCCACCAGAGTTATCAGCTCAAAAAACCCTATCGCCTCTAATAAGATTCATTCTCTGCGTTAAATCTGATAACGTTTTTCGCTCAGCTTGTGCTCTGATTTTCTGGGCTTTGATACAAATCCCCCACTTTATCTCTACTCTCGACCTCTGTACTGTCACAGAAGGGACCCGCTGCCCATATTTACCGAGTGCTGCTATCCCATAGCCTGGAAGTAGTATTAGGCCTGGGACATAGTGAAATCAGCGTCACTGAGGCGGGCTGAGCCGCGCTGAACAGATGTACAAAGCCCCTGCATCTGTAATCAGCGCGGCTATAGTTCCTCCCTCCGCATGCTTGCTGATGCGTGCGGAGGCTGAGAAAATCAGAAGAGACAGGCAGGTTTGAAATTTTGCCGCTTGGGGGAGAGGAGGAGCGGTCACGTGACCGCTCCCATCCAATGGGGCTGCAGCTGGCATTTTTACTACTGTGTCGGAGTCACCAGACAGAGTAGAGGCAGCACAGAGGTGTGTGTATGTGTATATATGTATATGTGTGTGTATATGTGTGTGTGTGGTGTGTATATATATGTGTGTATATATATGTATGTGTGTGTGTGTGTGTGTATGTGTGTGTATATATTATGTGTATGTGTGTGTGGTGTGTGTGTGTGTGTGTGTGTATATGTGTGTGTATGTGTGTGTGTGTGTGTGTGTATATGTGTGTGTGTGTGTGGTGTGTATGTGTGTGTGTGTGTGTGTGTGTGTATATGTGTGATGTGTGTGTGTATATGTGTGTGTGGTGTGTATATATATGTGTATGTATATATATATGTGTATGTGTGTGTGTATGTGTGTGTGTATATGTGTGTATGGTGTGTATATGTGTGTATGGTGTGTATATGTGTGTATGGTGTGTATATGTGTGTGTGTGATGTGTGTGTGATGTGTGTGTGTGATGTGTGTGTGATGTGTGCGTGTATGAATATATTTATCAAAGTTGCACAATGTTAATAAATAATTTATTCTCACATGTCTTTTTTTTAATTTGTAAAATATTATATAATATACACACACACACACACACACATATACACACACACAGGTTCCCCAGTGACAGACCACTTCAAAGTGACACACAGTTACCCAATGAGACACACACACACACTGACAGCTACCAAGTGACACACACACACAGAGTGATACCCGCCTCCCAAGCACGCTTGCTGTCTCCTCTGCCAGGACAGCAAAAAGCTCCTGGTAGAGCGAGCGGCAGCAAGCAGCAGCACTAAATTCTTTACTATGTCCCAGGTCTTATGAAGTAGCACTGCTTAGTAACTATGGCCACACATACCCACGAAGTCTGTCGGCCACCTGCTTCACAATGCAGAACCACGGACCCAGCTCAAGCTAATGAAGCCCCAAATACTGAAACAACTGTCTTTAACAACTGTGCTTTAACCCATTGTGTGCTTTCTTAACCCGGGCGTGGCTGTGCGACGTGTGTGTGTCACGAAGCAGACTGGTGCTTCAGGGAGGCTGCATCTCCTGACACTTTAAAAGAAAGATCAAGCATCCCATTACTGTTACTGTAAGTTATCGGTGTGATCGGACATTTCTTTTGTGCAGCGCTCCTCTTGTGTACAGAGGAAGGGAGCGACGCAGCGAGTAAAGACATTGACGTCTGCGAACAGTGACACTGAGTGTGAAGCAGGGGAACCTGGTTCCAATCTCTGCGTCACCTCCTTGTGACCCGAGGCAAGTCCCTATCTCCCTGTGCCTCAGGCACCAAAAACATAGATAACAAGCTCATCTGGGCAGGAACTGTGTGTGTGCAACATTCCTATGTGCTGCGCACCGCGCGCTGTGCTGTAATTGTGAAACGCGCTCTGAGTCCCATTGGGAGAAAAGCGCTATATGAAATAAAGCTTAATTGTTACATATAATGGAAACACGTTCAATGTTGATGCCGCTCAGAACATCTGATGAAAGCCCACGACGCGTCCTTACTAGTCCACGGCGTGCCTCGGCCTTCTACGCTCCATTCACTCCAGTTCCCGGCATCCAGGAAATCCTTGGCGCTCACCTGGACCACGTGTTCCATCCCAGCGAACGCATCGGTGATAACGTCCGACAAATTCACCGTCTCCACCTGTCCCGCGGGAAAGCAGAGATCTCCGATCAGACAAGCTCCCGAGGACACCAGGGTGGTTCGTAGGCTGTGTGGTACATCAGCGCATCAATTCTACAAGGGGTCGCACATTGGTCACATACGCCCCAACACCAGCACCAATATCAAACATTACCCAAATATTCTGGGTAATATATTTGACTTGACTGTTCTGATTATTAATTAGACCCCACAGCTGTCATTATGCTGAAGTCGTCTTATTGGCTTGGATCTATATCACCACATGTAGCACAGTATTTATTATGAGGGTTTAAAAAAAAAAAAAGAAAAAAAATGTTGGATGATTATAACTATTTAATGTTTGTATTGAATTAAAAGTAAGTGTATTCGTTGCAGCCACTGTGTGCTTATTGGAGGATTCATTTTTTTGGTGTTTTATACACCTCAAAACTTGGGGTAGATCCTCAGAAGTCCGTTAATGAGTTAACGAGACACTAACTTCCGTTAACGTCTCGTTAAGTGCTAACGGGGAATCTTCACAGCTCAGTAACGATGCGCAAAGTGCTGTTTTCAGCAGTAACGAGCCCTCGTGTGTAGTATAACGGACGTTGGCGCTAATGATATGCAAAAGAGGCGGTCCCTGTAAAAGCGCCGATCCCCAGAAATCCGCTATAGTTAGCGCAGGATTTAACGACGTTAGTTAGGTTGGAGCTAAGCTTGGCGTTACTCACATCCAGAACCTGGAACACGTCTTTTACAGGGTCTGGATAAGAGTAAGATCACAGTTCTGCATGATCTAATTATTATGTTGTTATTTACAGCGTCCTTTCTCTCTGCTGTATTCACTATTTTTTTACTTTAATTAAACACCTATCAGGGTCTGCCTGAGAGTAATGCCAACAATGTGTAGGAGGCTTAAGCCATGTTATTTCAAGCTAACGCAAGGCAGTGCTAGCTTCACATGCATACACACATACAGACGCATGCAACAAACAAACACGCACAGCCATGTACAAATAAGGGAGTGAAAGCTGGAACTCACCACAGACCAGGAGGGGTGGCGCACGGGTCTGTATTGCAGGCGGAATTTCAGCTGAAATTGCGGCTTGTGGGGCCAGGTGGGCGGATAATCCCAGCTCACGCGGAGACGTCTGGGGGCAGACGGGACAGGCTCAACCACCACCTTCTCTGGAGGGTCCGGCTTAACTAGGAGACAAAATCCAACCCGAAATATGAACTTAATATACAGAGGGTTTAAAGCTATGACACATCAAGTCTGTCCCTCTGAGAACTCAGAAAAGGAACCCGTGGTCTATGGAGCTCAGTAAAACAGACAGACAGGACAATGGTTTCTCAAATCTGCCTCCATACCCACAAAGGAGCAAGTGCTCTCGGCTGTCAAGTATCTTAACGAATCTATTGTTAATTGTGTCTGTCCCTATATTGACTCTGTGAGAAAGCTACAGAGACAGAAAAATCCATGGTCTACTGACTCTGTCCCTATATACAATACACACAGTAGGTGCCTATGGTCTACTGCGTCTTGCAGCGGATACAAGCTTCAGGACATCCATGTAATAAAGTGGGTAGGGGGTGAAACGGGAGATGTCCGCTGGGTAACGACCGATAGCCCTTTTCTGCAACTCCACCACTCTAAAACATGGGGCGATGGGGGTAATGAAGTAAGTTTGGGGACCTCTGGAAGTCATAGGAACACACTATAAATAGACACAAAGTAACACTGACTGAAGTGTCCACTGGCCATTCGCAGGGTACCACAGGCAGACGAGGACAGTGGTCTATGAAATATGTCCCTCAACAAATATGCTGTTGGTTGATACCTTTGTATGGAGAAGAGAGCTATCCATAGATAGAAGTGTGTAGGGAGCGTTTAAAACCTCTTCTTCCCGTCTGCTGAACATATACACTTTGTACCTCCTCAACAATGTGTAATATTAGAAAGATCCGTCCCCTATATATATACTAGCTGATATACCTGGCGTTGCCCGAGATTTAATTTTCCCGCTCCCCCTCGCTTTCCGCTCCCCCCCTTCACAGCGGTGTCCCCCCCCCCACATTCACATGTCCGATTTCCCCCCCTTTCACAGCTCCATTTCCCCCCCCCCCCCTTTCACATCTCCAATTCCCCCCCTCCCCCGCCTTCATAGCTCGGCGGCGGCTCACAGAGGGGGGGGGTGGGGGCTGCCGGGATTCCCCCCCCCCCCCCTTGACAGATAGCCGGCGGCTCCCTGGGTGGGCAGGAGGGTTGTAATCCCCCCCCCCCTTCAGAGCTTAGCAGCGTTGGGTCACCTTTGGTTAGTGATTTCCTCCCACCCCCCACTTCAGAGCTCACACATACACACAGTATATATATACACACAGTATATATACACACAGTATATATATACACACATAAACACAGTATATATACACACATACACGCAGTATATATATATACACACAGTATATATACACACATACACACAGTATATATATACACATACACACAGTATATATATATATACACACAGTATATATATACACACATACACACAGTATATATATACACACAGTATATATACACATACACACAGTATATATACACACATACACGCAGTATATATATATACACACAGTATATATACACACATACACACAGTATATATATACACACAGTATATATACACACATACACACAGTATATATATATACACACAGTATATATACACACATACACACAGTATATATATACACACAGTATATATACACACATACACACAGTATATATATACACACAGTATATATACACACATACACACAGTATATATATATACACACAGTATATATACACACATACACACAGTATATATACACACAGTATATATACACACACATACACACAGTATATATACACACAGTATATATACACATACACACAGTATATATACACACATACACACAGTATATATACACACAGTATATATATACATATATATATATATATATATATATATATATATATATATATATATATATATATATATATATATATATATATATATATATATATATATATATATATATATATATATATATATATATATATATATATACAAATATAGCTGTATGCTCATCTGCATGTCTTAGGCAGGTCTGCAACCCCGCCTTTCCCCATTATCACCCAGCATACAGCACTTCCACTGCAGCAAGGGATTCTGGGAAATGACATGCAAATGAGCACACAGTGTCACTTTTTGCCTCAATAACCATTTTTAACATGGTTCCCTATAGGCTTAAGCTTGCTGCATGGTCACCGCTTTGAGCACAGCCAGGGTTAAGGTGCATACCCAGAAAACCACCCACAGACAGCTGTTTCGACCTTGATGGGTCTCATCAGTGTGGGGTTGATTTTACTGGGAATGCAAGAGAGGCTATGGGATAGGCTAAACCATAATACTGAGTTAAGTTATGGTGAGTAAAAAAAGTGTCAAAAACCCTCCACAGGAAAGCAAATATGCAAATATAGCTGTATGCTCATCTGCATGTCTTAGGCAGGTCTGCAACCCCGCCTTTCCCCATTATCACCCAGCATACAGCACTTCCACTGCAGCAAGGGATTCTGGGAAATGGCATGCAAATGAGCACACAGTGTCACTTTTTGCCTCAATAACCATTTTTAACATGGTTCCCTATAGGCTTAAGCTTGCTGCATGGTCACAGCTTTGAGCACAGCCAGGGTTAAGGTGCATACCCAGAAAACCACCCACAGACAGCTGTTTCGACCTTGATGGGTCTCATCAGTGTGGGGTTGATTTTACTGGGAATGAAAGAGAGGCTATGGGATAGGCTAAACCATAATACTGAGTTAAGTTATGGTGAGTAAAAAAAGTGTCAAAAACCCTCCACAGGAAAGCAAATATGCAAATATAGCTGTATGCTCATCTGCATGTCTTAGGCAGGTCTGCAACCCCGCCTTTCCCCATTATCACCCAGCATACAGCACTTCCACTGCAGCAAGGGATTCTGGGAAATGACATGCAAATGAGCACACAGTGTCACTTTTTGCCTCAATAACCATTTTTAACATGGTTCCCTATAGGCTTAAGCTTGCTGCATGGTCACAGCTTTGAGCACAGCCAGGGTTAAGGTGCATACCCAGAAAACCACCCACAGACAGCTGTTTCGACCTTGATGGGTCTCATCAGTGTGTACACACAGTATATATACACACATACACACAGTATATATACACACAGTATATATACACACAGTATATATGCACACTTACACACAGTATATATACACACAGTATATACACACACACAGTATATATACACACAGTACATATACTCACAGTATATATATATATATACACACAGTATATATACACACATACACACAGTATATATACACACAGTATATATACACACAGTATATATACACATATACACAGTATATATACACACAGTATGTATACACACATACACACAGTTTATATACACACATACACACAGTATATATATATATACACAGTATATATACACACATACACACAGTATATATACACACAGTATATATACACACATACACACAGTATATATACACACATACACACAGTATATATGCAAACAGTATATATACACACACATACACACAGTCACACAGTATATATACACACAGTATATATACACAGTATATATACACATACACACAGTATATATACACACAGTATATATACACAGTATATATACACATACACACAGTATATATACACACAGTAAATATACACACATACACACAGTATATATACACACAGTATATATACACACATACACACAGTATATATACACACATACACACAGTATATATACACACAGTATATATACACATACACACAGTATATATACACACACAGTATATATACATACAGTATATATACACACACATATGCACACAGTACATATACACACATATACACACAGTATATATACACATGTAACGGATTTTCTGGACTGGCCTGACCCACCCAATCTCATATTGGCCCCTGTGGTCTAACCAGTCCCCGTTACAGTGTGATGTCTGGTGGTGCACCTGTTGGCAACAGGACTCCTGAGTCTCCCGCATGATGGTGTGTGGGGATTTGCCAACCCAGACAGGCAGCTGAGGTAGTGTGCTTGAGTCCTACCTATATCCAGTGCAGCGCCTCCACCTCATCAGGGTCCCTTTGGTCACTTGGGGATGGTCCTGGTGAGGAACTCCTCTGTGGTGCCCCTCTCCGTGCAATAACTCCACACTTGCACACGAGGGTGTTGGTAATCAAGGACATCTTTATTTGTACGGTGGGCCAGCTGCCCTCCACAATGGGGTGTATTCAGCCCTCCATCGTTCACCGTACTTCCCTTTGAAAGGTGTGTCCTCCTAATGTAGGGATTCCCTATCCCCGCAGGGATACTTCACCTGTGCCAGGTCCCTGGTCACAGTCTCATTAGTCCTTTTGATACACTAACTTTGATCTTCCTCTGATAACTTCTAGCCTAGACGGAACTAACTTTTGATCAGTGCTGTGCCTTATGTACCCTCTGGGGGCTGACACAACTCTGACATCACCAATCAGGGAGTCAGAGCCTGTGACCACTCCCAGCCATACATAGGGCACCTCACCAGGGTGTGAGGGCAAACCTCCATAATTACTGCTGGCATGCCCATAACTTACCAGGCCTTACTGTCAGCAGGAGAGATGACTGCAACCATTTTACAGCATGGTTACACACACATATACACACAGTATATATACACACAGTATATATATAGGCGGAGTGACGGACCAAAGGTCCAATGTGATTGCCCCTAGACACAGGGACATACAATGTTTTCAAAAATATAGATATAGATACAGAGAAACAAAGTAACGCCAGAAAACAGCCAAGAAAAACAGCAGGACTTCAGGGAAAATACAGTACTCTGTAATATGTGTATGAGCTAATTGTTCTCTAATTACAGGCTCAGGAGCAGGTTTTATGGGGGAAAGAGCTTGTGCTGTATTACTGTAAAATGATGGAGGCTTAAAAGCATCAGTCCCAGAAACATGCCTCCTCACCCAGCAAGAGAGAAGAATTAATAACAAAGACCTCCTTCCTGTTACTTCTGCACAATACAGCGCGCATTGAATATATCTGATATAGGGTTAGGTCTGTGAGATTCACTCGAATAACAATAATGTAGGTTTAAAAAAAAAAAATACTTCACACTATACTGAAAAGGGGCTTTTAGAAGAAAGTGCCATGTTAAACAGGGCATAAATCTCCATACTCCACTAATCATTATTTAAAAAAAAGGAATCATCCTTTATGTAACCCCGTTGATGCCAGATGGGTCAGCCAGACATTGTGTTGCTGACTCTTCTGGCAGTGGAGGGGTTAATTAAGAATGGGAGACTGCTGCTCTAATGGAGCGACCCAACCTGCCCTTTTTGCTTTATGGAATTAAAGCCCGGAGTCTCCGGAGCTGAACCCCATGTATTTCAGCCCCGGGGATCTCATGCCTCCAGAGATACTTGGCTCTGAACGGGGCGCCAAGCTTCCGCATCATGCGGGCGAATAGGAAGCTGCACTGGATGATGTCACGGCTTCCTATTGGCCCATAGGGCACGGGAGCTTAAAAAAAACCCCACCATTACGTGAACCCCAGCTAGCGAGCCGGAGTGGCTATCGGCACCCCCTACAGAGGTAAGGAGCTCGGGATTCAGGGGGTCACCGGAGCTCTAATTAATGGGGTTCAGCTCTGGAGACCCCCTGCTCCAATCCGATGGGGGAAAAACGGCCGCTTGGATTGCCGCTTTAATAGCACTGTCACATCCACAACATACATTGGAGTTACCACACAATGAAAGATGTAACGCTGCCTTACTTCTCACACTTGTTTTCTAGTGTAAAATATGTTGAATAGCTTTGAAAATGTTACAATGAAAAGCAAAACAACAACTGCCCCAGACCTACGCAAAATGTCCAGAAATATTGTTTTTCTATTTATGAAGCACCAACCTATTCCGTAGCGTAGTACTGTACTATGAGGTGTGCGGACAACAACAGTACGATCTCAAGATTAACATGGCACAGTGAGCTCGGGGGGCTCTGTCCCATGGAGCTTACAATCTAAAAGGAAGGGAGGGTAGAAACACAATGTATAGGGGAAGAGGCTGTTGCGTTTCTAAGGCCGAGTTTATAGTGCCGGCGACGTCACCCGGCGCGAAAGTTGCACTTTAGTTTGGAGCGGTCTGTAGATAGGTGCTCTGTGATTGGTGTAGAGACAGTCACATGTGGCGACTGTCTCTCCCAAAATCAAATTTCAATGGCCTCAAAAAAAATTGTAGCCCCGTCGCCGTTGCACCTACTATAAGCGCATGCGACGGATCCAATGTATTTGTTTTGGCGTGTCGTCGCGTCGCCGGGCACTATAAGCGCGGCCTAACAGCTTCTGGCCATGAAGGAGACAGCTGGAAGTCTCCGAGCTTTGTGACTGATAAGAGGTGTTATGGTAGAGGCAGGAGGCAGAAGATTGAGGATATCAGGAGTAGGATGCATAGTCTTCCTTGGAAAGGGGAGTTTTTTTAAGGTCACGTTTCTGTGATGGGTGGAGGAGAGTCTGATGTTTCAGGGAAAGGAATTCTGTAGGTGTGGGGCAGTCCAAAAAAAAAGGATTGGAGGACGTTATGAGGGAAATGGGGAGGAGGAGGAGGAGATCATAGGCAGGGTGGTGAGAGCATATGTGGAAGTATTTGGAGATGATATGAGTTCTGGGCTGTATGGAAAGGCTTTGCATGTGAGCACCATAACCTTGAATTTGATTCCTGGATGATAGTGGTAGAAATTGTAGGGACTTGCACAGTGGGGAGGCAGATAAGAGCGGCTTCTATGAAAAATAGGTCTATCAGCAGCATTAAGAATGGACTGGTGGGGAGACAGATGTGAAAGAGGAAGAACAGATATGATTAGAGTAGGTGACAGTATTCAATGCTGGGAATTATAAGGGAGAGGATTAAGATGTTGGTGGAGTCTGGGGTAAGAAAGCAGTAGATTCTAGCAATGTTGCAGAGGTGGAAGCTACAATATGTGGTGAGGAAGTGTATGTGTGGGATAAACGAAGAGGAGTCAAAGATGACTCCTAGGCATCAGGCTTAAGATATTGGGATAATTGTGAAATCATCAATGTTCATGGAGAATTTGGGTGTAGACACGGAACTACGTAGTGGGTGGGAGGTATTGGTGGGACATCCGGGATGGGACAGCAGCTTCTGGAGGAAGAAGAGAGCTCTTGAAAGGACAGAAAACACAATAAAAATGATCACGGAGACCAAATTTGTGAATTAGTAACCATGAAAGGAGGGGTACAGAGGCATAAGAGCAGAGGTCTTAGTACGGAAGACTGTGAGAACCCGAAAGAAAGTTAGAAGAGGCTCCAGCAAAAGAAACACTGAAGGAACTGTTCGACAGAGGGAACTAAACCAAGAGAGAGCCGTGTTACAGAGACTATTACAATGTGTGGAGGAGGAGGGAATGATCGACAGTGTCAAATGCAGCGGAAAGTCCTAGTAAAGTGAGTAATGAGAAAGTGCCCTGTGGATTTTGCTATTAAAAGGTCATTGGCTACTTTTCCTATGGCAACCTCAGTGGAGTGGTTAGGATGGAATCCAGAGTGATGTGCGCAGACAGAAAACCACACATGCATGTTGTATATGGGCAGTTCTAGTAGTTTGGCAGCAAAAATGGATTTGGGGTGGTAGCTGGAGGAAGAGGCTGAATCAAGAATAGCTTCCTTAGGCCTCGTATATAGTGGGCACGCGCGACGGAGCGCAAGGCGTTGTGCGCGCCTGTCGGCCGAGCGATCTGTGGACTGAGATCCACAGTGACGGGGAGGCGTGGCTGTGACATCACAAGGCTGGTTCACCCTCATTGGTTGAACCGCTCACGTGACCCAGCAGTCGCGCCACAAAATCGCTCTTCATCATCCCGCGCGGTCGCGCTCACTATGGCCGGCCCTATAGAGCCGTTGCATTTTGTTCTCGCCGCGCGCTGTGGCTCACACTTTGGACGTAGCCTTAGGATAGATGCCTCACAAGCATGCTTGAAAGATGTGGGGATTACACCAATGCTGAGAGATAAAAATATAAGTTAAATTTGGAATTATATTGGGGGAGAGGCAGCAGAGGGAAAGTGAGCGGGCTTTAGGGGTAAAGGAGACAGCATGGATTCCAGGGTTTCTTGGGATGGGGCATAACAGGACGAGATTTAATGCGCGCACGCCATTCATTCGGTCTTTAAATAAGTCTCGCAATCTTCAGCAGTGGGTCACCAAATCTTGACAGGGGGAGGAGCGGCAGTGGGTGGACACAGCAGAGAACTAAAAGTGGGGGAAAGATACTGTAGGCTGGAGCATAGCGTGGATATAAGAGAGAAAAGGAGAGATAGATGAAAGGAGAAGAGGAGAGAGAGGGGGGAGAGAGAGGGGAGAGAGAGGGAAGAGAGAGGGAAGAGAGAGAGGGAAGAGAGAGAGAGGAGAGAGAGAGAGAGGAGAGAGAGAGGGGAGAGAGAGAGGGGAAAGAGAGAGAGAGGGGAGAGAGGAGAGAGAGGGGAGAAGGGATGGAGAGTGGCTCAGGGAGTAAAGACACTGACTGACAACACTGAAGCAGGGGAACCTGGTTCAAATCCTAATGTGAACTCCTTCTGACCTTGGGGAAGTCACTTTATCTCCCTGTGCCTCAGGCACTAAAAACAGATTGTAAGCTCTACAGGGGCAGGGACCTGTGCCTGCAAAATGTCTCTGTAAAGCGCTACGTAAAACTAGCAGTGCTATAGAAGAACAAACAATTATTATTATTCATTATCGGCTTGCACCTGTAACTCAAAAATGCAGCATTACATTCCAAGTTGCATTAATCAGGGCTGAGTTGGAAAGCAGGACATGCTCAACACCGGCCACTTTCAGTGTTGCTAAAATGACTATTACACATATCACGGAAACACCACTGATACAGTAGTATGTTTAAAGTTGTCACTTCCTAACAAAAACAACATGGCACCCCCTTGCCTATTGCAGTAGCAGGTATTAACTTGTTACTTCCATACTATGTGTGACATCACCGATCTGTGAAATATGTTAGCACGTTACAAATAGATAGCAGCCACCTCATCATTTCTCCACATCAGGAAACTACTGGAGGATTTTATTGTTGGCGTAAGTGAAAGGAAAATACACGCAGTTTGTAGCAATCGAAAGCCCCAGCATCGTTTACAGTAATACAATGGAAAGAGGCTATTTCCCCCGGAGTCGGTTTGCAATGCAGGCAGTCAGTGGTGTGGCTGGTCGCTGAATGCCTCAACAATGCAGTCACTGTGCCGTACGTAAGATCTCAGCTAGGGCTGGACACGCTCCACAGGCAGCATTCTGGCTTTCAGGTTGCTGACTCATTGGGTCTTTCATCGGGTTCTGAGATGCGCCCGTCTCAGTATCACTGGGTCCTGGGGGATAGGTAGAACCGTGCCGGAGAAACAGGTGGTGCTGCTGGCTCGAAGCTGAAATATCTCAGCCACCCATCGGGCCTCGTCCACCTCTCGCCCCATGCAGTGCTGAAACGCATGGCTCGAGATCAGAGGCCAACTCCAGTCCACCAACATGTCATCTTTCCAGGATATCCCTGCTTCAGCACAGGTGGCTCATCTGTGCTGCCTATGACCGAGCCATCTGTGCTGAAGCAGGGATATCCTGAAACCCGACCCCCTACTGGTGAACAGAGTTTGCCGTAATGAACATAGGTGCAGTCTTTTTTTGTGCCTAACCAAGCCATAAATATTAATAGACCATAGTAAATTGTGGCAGAACGGCACAATTGCTCAGCTGAAGCAGTGTGCATGGGACAGATTAAATGGACTGTAACAATGTAAAAACATTTATAGTTCAATAAAAAATAAGAAATAACAATATCCATTAGAGTTACCCTGACATTAATGCAGATGCAGCCCGTGTAACATGCCACGTGTCACAGGGAAAGGGGCAGCTGCAAGCCCCATTAGCAGGGCGATAAGCCGCCGCCGCAGCACATGTATCGGTTGCGGCTTCGTGTTGATAAATTGGGACACATCTGTACATGTCACTGCGCTAACGTGTACAGGAAGTCTGGTAGCGACACGCTGCTTTGGCGCCATGTTTACAAGAGTTAAGCAAAGCTGTAATTGCATTACCGTGGCGTGGGTAAAGGGTTAAAAATGCTTTGTCCAAAGAATTTTACTAAATCACAAAAAAGTATTGAACTATATAAGTAGCTGCACCCGGCGTAACATACTGTACGCCACTCTAGCAGATCCTAAAGGTTATTAATTAAACATTACTCTGTTTTCACCCCTCCCTGTAAGGCATGTATTATTGCGTGTGCATGAAGTTGCGCGTGCGCGTTGTGTGTATTGGCAAACCGATGACGCGCGCAACTAGGAGGCGTGGCCATGACGTCACAAGGGTAGGCCTCACTGATTGGCTCAAGTGTCACGTGGCACGGCAGCCGCTGAAAAATACAACTTTCTTCGTCTGTCCACACAGCTGCCGCGCCAACGCTGTCTGCCGTGCGCGTCGCAATGGATACACAGTCATAGGGAGACAGGCATTTTTCATTGCCGCGCACGCGCTTAGTATAATACCAGCTTAATGCCTTGCCGTCTCGTCCCCTCTTCCCCACCTTACTCTCTCCTCCATCATGCCCTGCTCCTCTTCCCACTCTCTTCCCCTCTCTTTGCACTCCCTGTGTTTGCTCCTCTCTAGGTACACTGCACTCCCTCCTCTCCATCTTATCTGGCTCCTCCTCTCCTTGCTGTCTCTCCTCCTCTCTCTTTGCACTCCCTCCTGCCCCATGTCCACACTGCTCCCCATTCACTCATCATCCACGTCTGATCCTTTCCTTGCTGTGTCTCTCGGTCTCCTCCTCTCCTTGCTTTGTCTCTCTCTGTCTCCTCCTCTCCTTGCTGTGTCTCTCTCTGTCTCCTCCTCTCCTTGCTGTGTCTCTCTGTCTCCTCCTCTCCTTGCTGTGTCTCTCTCTCTGTCTCCTCCTCTCCTTGCTGTCTCTCTCTCTTTCTCCTCCACTCCTTGCTGTCGTTGCTTAGAAACCCTGTAACAGCTGAACCTTTGTACGGAAACATACATACATACATACATACATACATACATACATACATACATACATACATACATACATACATACATACATATATACATACTAGATGTAGCACTGGGCCTTTTTGTCTTTTGTTATATACATTATGTCACAATCCCAGTAGCACTCCTTTTTGACACAGATATATATATGGTGTGGTGGGTTTGGGTTTTGTGGGGTTGTGTGTGGGATTGTAATTGCATTAGCGCTCGTCACTGCACATGCTATGTGGCGCTACATCTGTATGTAGGAGCGCTGCAATGTCACTGTCTTTAAAGAGGGCTCAGATCCCAATGTCAGCTCCTTTTAACCCCCCAAAAAGGGGTTTCTGTGACCAAGGGCAAGTTACTGGGGTGACCCTCACCGATGGAGTGCACAGTGACCTCTAGCAGCCGGAAGCTGGAGCCCAGCGGGTTCTCCTCGGTGATGTTCATCTGGTAGGAACTCCAGAACTCGGAATTGCTCACAGAGCACATGTTGGGCCTGGCGGGGTCCTGCAGGCAGATCCCAGTGATGTGATTCCGGCTCCTGTAACAAACCAGATACACATTACTTTGCAAAGTGACCATCTAAAATCCAAATTACACCTCATTATATACACACACTGCGCACACCCCTACACGTTACTCCTTCTTACAAGTTACTTGTGCATCTTGTCCGATTTACTGTTTTTTTACATGTCATTTTCCTATTCCTTCATTCTTGTAAGTTCAATTCTTTCTGGATCGCTACATTTCTCGGGACACAACACGGAGTTGTTGCATCCTGGTTGAGAATCCCTATGCTACAGTATATAGGGGACAATACTGTCCGCGGGGCGGGGGACAGTGTCTGCCACGATGGAGCTGCAGGATGGGGGAGGTGGGCTCCATGCTTCTGAATAAGACCCCCGCAGTGTTAATCCTTTGGTGCCGCGCCCACGTGACCCCATTAATTTCCGCTCTGAGGACCCCCTGCTTCCGGAGATACTTACCTTTGTAGGGGGTATCGGTAGCCCCTCGGCTAGCGAGGATCACATAATGGCCTCTGTTCAAAGCTCCGCTCCCTGCGGACCAATAGGAGGCTGTGACGTCATCACGTTCGGTTTCCAATTGGCTGGTGGGACGCGGGAGCTTTAAACTTTAAAGCCCAGCTCGCTCAGCCGGAGCGGCAACCGGCACCTACTATGGAGGTAAATATCTCCAGAAGCAGGGGGTCCCCAGAACTGAAATTAATGGGGTTCAACTCCATAGACCCCCTGCTTGAATGAGGTAAAAAAAATACATGTTAAAAAAAAAAAGGCGCTTGGATTGATCCTTTAATCTGAAGCTGGCGTTTACATAACTGGCTAAGAAGCAACTTCATTTGCTTGTAACAGCAACTGCACAGAGTAAGGTCCTGTGATTCAGCCGTGTGTACCGATATTGCACAAGAAGTAGTGACACGGGGCATGGCAGTGGTTTTGTGATATGGACTCAGTAACCACTGGAGACTGCTGCCCTGACCACAACCAGGGGTCAGGCCGTGTGTGGCCACAGCTTCAGAGAGAGGAGCCGGGTGCCTGGGACTGATCTAATCGTTGAGACTTTACCCACCACAGGCATTGCAGAGGTGATATCCACAGGATTTCAGGGATATAGTTTTACCGCAAGAAAACAAGTCCCGCGGGGGGATACCTAGGAGTGTATGGGGCCTATATATATAATAAAAACTGGGACAACACCAGAGAAGGAATTCAATTATTGTGTGCTGGCTTTGCCCCAGCTGGGAGACTTGAACAGGTAACCCCCTATGTATTCATATTCAAAACATGGTACAATTCTGGGGCAAAACAAACTATGTATCAAATCTAAAAAATATCTGGATTTAAATGATTGTTTCTTTGATACACAAGGTACAGATGTTTGGTCCGATACATATGGCCCCTATGCATCAAAGCCAAGGGGTCAATGTATGAACAAAGCAATAAGCCCATTTTCTGTTCATTACGGTTTTATTTAGGGTTAGCAGAACGGGTTATCGTAGGAGTGCAGGAATCTCGTTAGTACATTAGTCGATTCCCAATGAACCCTCTGAATGTCCTGGGACATAGTATCTACGTCCTGGGGTCTGGCCCACCAGGTGTCCCGTGGCGCTGTATCTACTTCCTAAAGTCCCTGCTCGGTTTCCTTGGGGAGAACGGGTCAGGGTCGCAGGACGCAACCTAGAAAGAAACAGACCGCAAAGAGGACTCCTCTCCTGCCGTTCCGCCATCAGTGGCCGTGAGTGGCAGAGGCGTCATGGCACTGTGGTGCTGCCGCCTCTCTGACACTCGAAGAGTTAAGATGGGTTATGCCAGGGGTGGTCACCTCCAGTTCTCAAGAGCCACCACCTGGTCAGGGTTTAAGGATATCCCTGCTTCAGCACAGGTGGCTCAATCAGCGGCTCAGTCGAGGACTGAAGTAGGGACAATCCTGTAACGCTGACCTGTTGGTGGCCCTTGAGGACTGGAGTTGGCCACTCGTGGCATAGGACAATCTATAGAATTAACAAAGCAGCCACTAACATGTAAGTGACGTTTTTTAGAATGCAAAGAACAGATTATTTAGTTATATAACCTCATATAACACATACAATGTCACCTGGTTTTACGATGTGAGAGATGCAAGACCCCTGCCCCAAGGACCTCACAATCCACAGGTCAGCATTTACAGAGTAGCTATTACTATGTTAAAAATGGTAACGTTCAAAACAGATAAGCTCTGACATGACAATAAGAATAGTATTGGGTCTTATTTTGAATGAAGATGTGGTACCTTAAGTTCTGCTCTGGAACAAGTTCTAGCTTTGAGAGTCTAATTAGAAGCTGGAGAGACAGAGGCCAGACTTGGCAGCCCTGTGTGAATGATTAATGAGCCATATTCAGCTGGTGAATGTACCACCCTTTTATGTGTAAGGGCTGTTAACCCCACAGCTTCTGAAAGCATGCTGTGTTGCAGGCACACATGCCGGTAGTTGTGGGCTTAATAATGGGCGGGTATGATCCATTCAGGGGGTCTGAGATGACAGGACTCTGACTCACTAACATGTGTGCAATGTCTTCTCATTCAGAGAATTGTTGGCAAGGAAACTCCACTTAACCAGCTCCAGTACTTTGCTACAGAACAATACTATACAAGGGTCAACTTTAGTTATAAAAAATATCCCAGAGACGTTCCCAAATGTAAAGTAATGGACTTTCCCACACCCGCCTCCCCCCTCTGATAAATCAGATACTGCCCTGGGGGGGGAGGGGGGGGGGCAGGGGGGGAGGGAGGGGGGAGGGAGGGGGGAGGGGGGGGCAGGGGGGGAGGGAGGGGGAGGGGGGGCAGGGGGGGAGGGAGGGGGGAGGGGGGGGGGCGGGGAGGGGAGGGGGGAGGGGGAGGGGGGGCAGGGGGGGAGTGAGGGGGGAGGGGGGGGCGGGGAGGGGAGGGGGGGAGGGGGGGGCAGGGGGAGGGAGGAGGGGAGGGGGAGGGAGGGGGGGACGGGGAGGGAGGGGGGAGGGGGGGGGAGGGGACGGGAAGGGAGGGGGAAGGGGATGGGAAGGGAGGGGGGAGGGGGGGAGGGGGGAGGGGGGGAGGGAGGGGGGGAGGGAGGGGGGAGTGGGGGAGGGAGGGGGGTATAATACATACGTCAGTAGCATGTGACGTTATTACCGCCATGTAAGATATTTATCAGTATAACTCAGAATATACAGTAACCGTTACAACAGGATCACACCCGAAAGAACACTGAATCATGACAACTGTACTGTAGCGCCGACGAGTATTCTAAAACAAATCTGGGGCAATCACCAACAAAACCCAGGTACATGCTGGGTACATGCTGGGTACATGCTGGGTACATGCTGCAACATTTCAGTGACATTTCTGCAGACGGACTAATGGCCCATCGGAGTAACAGCGGGGGTCCCTGGCAGTCCTGTTCAAACTGATGGGCCATTAGTCTCTGCAGAAATGTCACTGAAATGTTGCAGCATGTACCCAGCATGTACCCAGCATGTACCAGCATGTACCCAGCATGTACCCAGCATGTACCCAACATCTACCTGGGTCTTGTTGGTGATAGCCCCAGATTTTCCAAGGCAAGTTTAAGGCAAGTTTTAGAATACTCGTCGGCGCACCTGTACGTACAGAAGGACGGGTGAAAACAAGATGGTGGATACACTTTTCTGGAACTTGGATAAACAGACCTCACCCTTCAGTGAATGATTTGACGCTACAAAGTTTCATGGGATATTAATGCAGCGCCCCTAGGCGGCCAACAGGAAGGGGAGGGAGCCGCATCATAACAAGGGTTCCATTATGGGGTGCGAGATCTTCTTGCGTTCCCATAGGAGTTCTGAGGTGTGATGGAAGGGGAGGGTGGTGCTATTGCTCAGATACATAGCTGTATTCCGCTTTTCCAGCGGTACTTTCTGTTTTTTCACTTCTACTATATTTCAGTTCCAGTTTTGTTTTTAACACAAAAAACTAGGACTTCTCAGAAGCTAAAGGGAAAAGAAAGAAGTGATCCCACTCAGGGAGAGCAAAGAGGACACTGGGAAAGAACTAGCAATATACAGTACCCCAACGGCTCCCTGGCTACGAGGAAACGGGTATAAAAGGCACTGCAGAGGTTATGCTCTCTTTAAAAAGGTGCAATCCCCCAGTCGGCTAGTTGAATGTCGTAGGGGCCTCTGAAGGTTAGTGTTTGTCAAGCAACTGGTTTATTTTACTCCTGTCAGAGAACCATTAAGATAAGGGGTGGTGGGGAGGGGGGCTCTGGTTGTGCAAGCGCTCGCTGATCATATAAAGGGAGCAGACAGAGGACAATCATCCCTCTTTACTGTTCAACTAAAAAGTAGCTTAATAAATATTTTCGCCCATCGTGCTTGCCAGCCGCGCATGCGTGCCCAGCACTTGCCAGACGCTCGTGCGCATGCGAGATGGGCGCTTGCCGGCAGCTCGCTTGCGCCAAACGTCCCAAAATCAGGACACTTAAGAAAAGAAAAAAAAAAGTCGGGACCCGGGGCAAAGTACAAAAAAAAACGGGACGTCTGGTCACCCTACATAGCCCCCCAAATCACCGACACGGTGTAATGTACAGTATGCTGTCGTCTGGTCACCCTACATAGCCCCCCAAATCACCGACACGGTGTAATGTATGCTGTCGTCTGGTCACCCTACATAGCCCCCCAAATCACCGACACGGTGTAATGTACAGTATGCTGTCGTCTGGTCACCCTACATAGCCCCCCAAATCACCGACACGGTGTAATGTACAGTATGCTGTCGTCTGGTCACCCTACATAGCCCCCCAAATCACCGACACGGTGTAATGTATGCTGTCGTCTGGTCACCCTACATAACCCCCCAAATCACCGACAGGGTGTAATGTACAGTATGCTGTCGTCTGGTCACCCTACATAACCCCCCAAATCACCGACAGGGTGTAATGTATGCTGTCGTTTGGCCAGCGCTCCCTATAGGAGCTAGGTCTGTTTGTTTTTCTTTGCCCCTATTTTTACTGATCATAAGCGGTTTGTTTTATGAAAGTTGCAGCTAATAAAATCATATTTGTTTTTCCCTTTAAAACTTCTCCTGTTCTAACCAACCCCTGCACACATCTACAACAAGTTTGACGATGCTTAGGCCACGTTTATAGTGCCGGTGACGCGACCAATGACGTCACCCGTCGCCATCGGCGAACGTTGCACTTTCGTTTGGAGCTACGTCGCAGGCGACAAGGCCAGTGATGTCACGAAGGGGGCGGGCAGAGTGCAGTAGGCGGTCTGTGATTGGTGTAGAGACAGTCACATGTGGCGACGGTCTCTTCCAAAATCAAATTTCACTGGCTTCCAAATTTGTTGTAGCTCCGTCGCGCCCACTATAAGCGCATGCGACAGATTCTATGTATTTGTTTGGGCGCGACGTCGCGTCGCCGGGTACTACAAGCGCAGCCTTACAAAATCAGTGAGACCGACTACACATCCGTTTCATAGCTGTCCAAGTTTAGACTTCAATCTATAAATCTGCCTGGTTCCGCACTGAGGCCTGTATTGGTTGGGCATTCACATACACTGCGGCCTATCTTGGTTGGACATTCATATACACTGCGGCCTATCTTGGTTGGACATTCACATACACTGCGGCCTATCTTGGTTGGACATTCACATACACTGCGGCCTATCTTGGTTGGACATTCATATACACTGCGGCCTATCTTGGTTGGACATTCACATACACTGCGGCCTATCTTGGTTGGACATTCACATACACTGCGGCCTATCTTGGTTGGACATTCATATACACTGCGGCCTATCTTGGTTGGACATTCACATACACTGCGGCCTATCTTGGTTGGACATTCACATACACTGCGGCCTATCTTGGTTGGACATTCACATACACTGCGGCCTATCTTGGTTGGACATTCACATACACTGCGGCCTATCATGGTTTCGCACAGGCTGAGGCCTATATGCTTTTTACGCACACGCCTATTCAGCCGATCTCTCATACCGCCCTCCTGTGCTAAGAGAGCCAGACTGCCAAACAGCCATTCCTCACAAGGACTGCAGGGAGTCTGGGAGTTGTGGAGTGTTTGCCAGAAGGCAGTTTCTGCCGTCTGCTCAAACAGCCGGGGCCTGGCTCTCAGCCGTCTGGCAGGCCGCCACCTCCTACGCAGGCCTTGACACAGACTGCTAAGGGGGTCAAGCTAATTGAGAATGTATTCTGTGCGATGGAGCCAGACATCTCTTGGATGCCTCGCCCCTTTACACAGTAATTACATGTATACTATGTGATTTCTAGGGAAAGATCTACACAAACAAAGTGCTAAATCTCTTCAAAAGAAAGGGAAGGGTGGGTAGCCCCATTGGTCCATTCTTTCATGCGGTAAAGAAACAAATGAGGGAGAAGAAGAAGTAGGTGGCGTGATACCTTTTATATTTAACCAACAGATAGTTGATACAGATGTAGCCAGACTCAACTGTTTTCGACACTGGGGCAAGCTGCGGTCACTCAACCACGGTGGTCCCGGCACGGGAGGATTAACGTTGCTCGGGGGGGTCATCCGGAAGCATGGAACCCCCCCCCCCAGAAGCATGACCGCGGCAGGTGAGCTCTGGCGCCGCAGAAACCATACATCTTGCTACACCTGTAAGCTGCAAGCTTCTGAACCTCACACAGGTGCTCTTCAGGTATGGCCACACATGTCCCCCCGAGCCGCTCACCCTCCAGCTTCTTTAAAGCACGACCACTTTCTTTATACTTTTTTACATTTTTATTTTCAATACTCCCTACATGTCACCGTATTTCCAGGTCCTTCAAACCTGAGCCCAATCTATCTTTTACACCTGAAGAAGAATCCTGTGGTTTGAAAGACTGTAACTTTAGCAATTATCTAAAGAGAAATTCCGTGCGCTACTTAAAAGTCCTCCTAGAAAAACATATTAGTTGATAAAATGTAGAAAAAAGGTCTCAGGTCCTAAGTCTTCTTACGGCCGGGTTCCTCGGCTCTTCAAGGTCCTGCCAGAGGACCTCCAACAAATTTCTGACGCACGACGCGTTGACGTCAGACGCCAATGGAGGAACTCTGAAGTGCGGAAGCACACGGGCGCCGGGAGCCCTGCTGTTGCCGGCAGCACTCCAAAGGCTTCCTACACAGCGGGACACTGTGGTACATTTCTACTGCATGGTGGTGATCACTAGAGGTCCAACCCCACGTACCCTCAGATGCTGCACTACTATTATCTTACGTGTAAGTAAGAATTGGGGCTTTTGGTCCAAATACATTTATTTGCAGTTTCTGAAACCAGGTCGTGCTTGTCTTCTTTCTATTTTGCATTGAGCCATTATCTGTTGGTCCAATAAAATCTTTCCTACGACTCCCTCCTTCTCCCTTAGGGGCTTTTGTATAAACGCAGAGAAAGGTTTGCTTTGATGCATTGGCCAGATTTTTGGAACTAATGCAGCATGTTAAAGTTACAATTGTATAGTGGTAAAGTGAAATAAGGCGCAAACAAATAAAAAGTGAACACTAATAATAAGTGACTAATCAAAATCTTAAATAGGTGATAATGTGATAAAATTTAAATGAATACAGCTTCACCCCCTGCTCTGGAACCCACTGGAAGGGGTAGTCTTCACTCTTCCCCCACAGTAACAGCAAAACACACAAAATCCACGGGGAGCATGGGGAGGAAACAAAAATAAATTTAAGTGCAGCAAAAAAAGGCAACGTGGAAAAAAGCCTTCAAATGACTTGGCTCTAATGAATTAACTATTTACAAGATATACAATAAAGTTGGAGCGCAGAGAGAAAAGGGTGGTGTTAGACAAAATCACTTTAATGGGTAAAATAACATTTAAAACTTACAATTAGTAAAGCTGTATCCTGACGAAGTGCAAGATTGCGCGAAACGCGTTGAGGGGTTGCATAGAATATAGGGTACACACTCGGTCTTGGAGAGTGGTACCTATAGCCTATCGGGGGTTCATTTCTATTATCCAGCCAGAGCCAGCACTTCCTGAGTAGTGATCTCGCGAGAGAGCCCTGTATTGGACTTCTACTTCCGGGTTGTAGCAGGGCAGCGACTCGCAGTAGGACACTGCCGAGGGAGGCAGTGTTAGTGAGGACAGGCTTGGGAACCCCATGGGCGATGCAGCTTTACTAATTGTAAGTTTTAAATGTTATTTTACCCATTAAAGTGATTTTGTCTAACACCACCCTTTTCTCTCTGCGCTCCAACTTTATTGTATTTCTGACTGTTGTCCCGGGTGATCGCCGGAGGATTTGGGAGCTGCGGGGGAGAGGTGGATAAACAGAGATATCCAGGAGAGAACAGACGAGCGCATTCTCCTTTTCTGCTGGAAACTATTTACAAGATGTAAGAGTCAAATAGGCAGGGTTGACTCAAACAGTCACAGGTAAGTGGATGATGCAGTTGTCATCAGAGTGGATCGGGTACCACTCTCCTCAGGCCCCACTCCTCCGCCTCAGCCCCCGGTCAGCTGTTACACTGCTCCGACTGGCGTCTGACGTCACTTCTGGGTTCGTCGCGCGGTGAGTGCTGGATCTTCCTGCAACTTCTCAGGAGCTCCTGAGGAAGAAAGCAGTTGCTTTTGAAACGCGTAGAGTGGGAGTTTTCATTCAGACCGGAGCATACAGCAGAGAAGTTGCAGGAAGATCCAGCACTCACCGCGCGACGAACCCAGAAGTGACGTCAGACGCCAGTCGGAGCAGTGTAACAGCTGACCGGGGGCTGAGGCGGAGGAGTGGGGGAACGTTGCAGGACGTTTTTCACTCAACATTGGGGTACGTGATCCTGGGGACTCGATCCACTCTGATGACAACTGCATCATCCACTTACCTGTGACTGTTTGAGTCAACCCTGCCTATTTGACTCTTACATCTTCTAAGTAGTTAATTCATTAGAGCCAAGTCATTTGAAGGCTTTTTTCCACGTTGCCTTTTTTTGCTGCACTTAAATTTATTTTTGTTTCCTCCCCATGCTCCCCGTGGATTTTGTGTGTTTTGCATGTTAAAGTTACGCCATATCAGATGTGGAGGATTTGGGGGGCGGGGGGCGCAAATAAAAAGGCAAAAAGAATGATGCGGAGAGGCCCATACCGTGATACACATCATAATGATACGTGCACCATATAACTCCTACTGACACTATCCATGGTGCAAGCTGGGGCAGGCAGGGCAACATTGGAGCAAAATGCTTTGATATCATGCATACTGACTGTAGTGTCGGGTGAAAATGCCCAGCTTTTGCTCCAAAATTGCCTTGATCCATAGAGTCTCTTTAATAGTAACTTGTTATCCTTAAAGACTCTTTGGCTCCGATCCACAAAAAGGAGCTAAGATTTAGCCCACCTTTACACCCATCCATATCCCCTTATTGTGACTCTGGGTCTTTATGAAGAATTAACCCCATAATATCTGAATGTAGCTCTCTATCAACCAACACATTTTATTATTTAGATTACAATGTGTGTTCTGTTGATAAACGAAAAAGGAACCAGATACACAGAAGATGACATTATACAGTATACTGATTGGGTGGCTAATGTTTTGTAATCTGCCTATGGTGACCCGTTACTATAAAACTGTATAAAACATTAGACATATGCACTGGGAGAAGACGAGTTGTTGGAGAGCTGGGAGAAGGTGAGTTGTTGGAGAACTGGGAGAAGACGAGTTGTTAATAGAACTGGGAGAAGGCGAGTTGTTAATAGAACTGGGAGAAGGCGAGTTGTTGGAGAACTGGGAGAAGGCGAGTTGTTGGAGAGCTGGGAGAAGGTGAGTTGTTGGAGAACTGGGAGAAGACGAGTTGTTAATAGAACTGGGAGAAGGCGAGTTGTTGGAGAACTGGGAGAAGGTGAGTTGTTGGAAAACTGGGAGAAGGAGAGTTGTTGGAGAGCTGGGAGAAGGCGAGTTTTTGGAGAACTGGGAGGTGAGTTGTTGGAGAACTGGGAGAAGGTGAGTTGTTGGAGAACTGTGAGAAGGTGAGTTGTTGGAGAACTGTGAGAAGGGGGGTTGTTGGAGAACTGGGAGAAGGTGAGTTGTTGGAGAGCTGGGAGAAGGTGAGTTGTTGGAGACCTGGGAGAAGGTGATTTGTTGGAGAACTGGGAGAAGGTGAGTTGTTGGAGAACTGGGAGAAGGTGAGTTGTTGGAGAACTGGGAGAAGGTGAGTTGTTGGAGAACTGGGAGAAGGTGAGTTGTTGGAGAGCTGGGAGAAGGTGAGTTGTTGGAGAACTGGGAGAAGGCGAGTTGTTGGAGAACTGTGAGTAGGTGAGTTGTTGGAGAACTGTGAGTAGGTGAGTTGTTGGAGAACTGTGAGTTGGTGAGTTGTGAGAGAACTGGGAACAGGATTCCCTCTGATCCCCTGCAGGAATCACAGTCCTGGATCCTTTGTCACTGTCCTTTTCTATTTGCTTTTCAGTGTTTATCAAATGCAACACTAGTGTCATTTTGTTCCCATTTACACTTACATTGTATTCACCATTTCACTTAATACAGGGTTCTTAGTGCTTCACTTTTAGTTTTTTCTTCTCATTTATTGTTAACACAAATAGCGCCTAGATTTTTGTTTGTGCTTTTCAAAAAAAAAACACAGACTGAAAAACCAGTCATAAGGCAATTTGAGGCATCTTATCGCCTTTTTTGTTTTACAAAGTGTGCAGATCCTGTAGCCATTGCTCAGAAGTTTGTGGGTGCCCTACGTAGCTGCTCTTCTTTCTAATACCTCTACATTAGGAACATCAAAACATAGACATTTATGGCATGTAAGGCCACCTACTATTTTAGTCTGCCATTTCCCTACTCACTGTGAATCCAGTGACCAGGGACGGCCAACTCCAGTCCTCAAGGGCCACCACCAGGTCAGGTTTTAAGGGTATACCTGCTTCAGCAGAGGTGGCTCAATCAGTGGCTCGGTCAAACTCGAAAGTTGAGGACTGGAATTGGTCATCCCTGTCTTAGATCCTTTGTTTTTTTTCATATATAGGATAACCTGCTGTCTGCCCCAAGCACTTCATTCCATTACTGTATTAGCTTCTACCACCTCTGTTGAGAAGCCATAACATGAAGCCACCACCCTCGCCATGAAGTACTCCCTCACCATTCCCCCATAGCCTCCCGCTCTCCAGTTTCTGAACATGACCTCTTGTTCTAGCGCCTCTTTATCTCTGACATATGCTTCCTTCTTGTACTTCATCATCAATAATCTGTCAGGTAGAATTATCGCCTGCTTTCTGCCTTAAATTCTCTCCCCTCCCTCCTCCCCCATTGCTACTTTCAGGGAGATGTAGGGAAACAGTGCAGGAGACGCCTGATATTTCCGTTGACTTCCATATGGGATGAGCATTGAAATCATTTCAGCGAGAAAGTACAATAAAATATCCACCGTTTTTTTAGCTAATAATGACGATAAATCGGGAGAGTCAGTGTGACTATATTGTGTGGTTGCTTAGGTCAACCGATCTACACATCTGTGTGTTTCTTTTTAGACCTCATCATTTGAAGTCAACCAGGCTACAAGGTTATGGAAGAGTTACAGAAGAATATAAACGGTCCCATACAATAGAGGGTCTCAGCACAACACCCCCTCTCACACCAGTTGTAGACTTCTATCCTGGGCCCTAGGGATGATGTGCGGGCCTGGCTGTCGCTAACAGATGGAAAAGGTCATCTCAGAGTAATGACCCTGAGATAGATGTACATATTCTAAACTTGTAAGAAGCAATTCCCCTAATAATTTTCTTACGGAGAGGAACCGGGGAGTCTTTCTCGGGCCCAACCGCACTATTTTCAGCTCCAGAGACTCCCCCCCCCCCCCTGTTCCCGAAATAATAAATGGTGAAGTTACTGGTATTTCTTCCTGCTTTTAAACGGAGATTTAAATGGCCGTCCAACAGGAAGCTGTAATTGTTGACATAGCGGCTTCCTATTGGCCAAAGATTTAGCAGCCATTTTGGTTCTTTTAAATGGGTACTTAAACCAAATAATGTCACCAGCAAACACGGGTAGTACCTGGACATGAAAATAGCATGCCCCCCCCCCCAAAAGAAAATGGTGAGTAAAACAAAATAAGGAGGGGGTAACGCTGATTTAAAGAACAATCCATTGTAGGACCAAAGTGAACTAGCCCTCTTCGGAGCTGCGGCAAAACAAGCCAAAAGCCACGGCTCCGGGGAAGGTAAAACCCTTCAGAGAGCCACTAGTGGGTCAATTCTTCTCTATAAGACTCCACGCAGCGTTAGCCCTGGCTGCCGGGGGATCCAGTGGTCATGTTGTTGTGGCTTTCCTGGCATGGGAAATAAAACTACGTTTTCTGGCTGGCTATGTGGTCATGCACAGTTAAGTAGACCCTTGCAAACCATCGCTCTGATCCCTGTTCTGTCCTTTTAGGTCACCACCAACCTTCTCTTCATCTTCTTGTTCGCCTCCTCTTCCCACCTGTCAATGTCCTAATGCTCTTTGCCACAGCTGTACTATCATTTCAGGTGACCGACTCTTTCCATATCTCCCCATATTCCTCCTGCTATATATCTCTTTCAACCTTGTTTGCTTATTTATTCCTAATCTCTCTCCTGAGAGTTCCTCCCAGACAGTATTCCAGGCCTAATCCTAATAATCTCATCTCTTGATGGAGTTTCCTGTTGACCTCTAGCGACAGGTTCCTAACTCAGATCTTGAGTGTTCCCCTACAAACATAGCCATGTAATAATGTGGAGGTCATAGGGGTGTTCCTGGGATCCACCAAACATCTTAATCCCCATTGCAAAAAGGAATATGAATAAACTCAAGACAGCTCAGGCTTCAAACATCTCACAATGTAAAAAAAAAAAAAAAAAGAATTGTTGCAAATTGACCAAACGTTCACTTTTTTATCCAAATTAAACATTTATTATTCTGTTTTCTGATCCTATTTTTGAATGTTATCTCCAGGAAGGGTGAGGACTGCTGGCATCCTCTAACTTTGTGGAATTTTGGGAAGCAACAAGAGATAGTCAAAGCATGTGCTATAAATAGAAGATACAGCCCAAAGGATCACCAACGTTCCATCCAGACATTTCCTGTTGGAGGACTGGACGTGGACCAAGGCTCATGCAGGAACATTAGATGGGCAGTGGGTGCCAAAATAATGTCCCCATCATTCCAGCTGGATTTCAGCAGTGGATCAGCCTTCCCGTCTGCAGCTGCAATCAGCACATATAACCCTACAGGCATATCCTACAAAAGACATGAGGTATAGTGTATCAGCTATTTACTAATAGCTAATGTGTAGCCAAGTCACTGCAGCGCAGGGGGAAACAGGTCTCTGTTACAGGCCCAAACCCTGGAAGCAGTGCCTGGGACCCAGATCTAAGTGAAGTGGGTTTATCTCCCCGTGACTCCCATTGAGAATCAATAACAATGCTTTTCTATGCACAGAGAGGTAAAGGAAGAAAAACAAACTTGATATCTAGTAGCGATAGCTAAAATCATCGTTTTGTTTTCTCTTGTATAGTGCTGACAGTGTAAGCAGCACTGTACATCAAAAAATGTTGCAGACGCAGGCCCTGCCCCATAGAGCTTGCAATCTATGATTTTGGTGACTGATGCACAGGGAGATAGTGACTTGCCCAAGGTCACAAGGAGCACCGGGATTGGAAACGGGTTCCCCACATACTCCGTGTCACTGCTTTCAGAGTCAGGGCCTTTTCTAACTGAGCCGTTCATTCAACCCATATACTCCTGTATATAGATAAAACATACCGGTCGTTATGATTATACTTCTTATATGTTAGTTGCCTGTCTGTCCGTCCATCCCTGCCCCGTGCCATGCACTGCCACTTAGACCTCAGGTTAAAATCAGGTCATAGGTCAGTGACACCCAGCAGGACTTCAGCAGACACATTTGCTGCAGTACGTAAATGTTCTCTTGCCGCAGGATCACTTTGAGAGAAGGCGGAAGTGAGTGGAAGGGGGAGGCTCATCGCTCGTGTGAAATAGACGTTAAAGAGCAACCTTATTCAAATGGGTCCAGACAAGCGTGCATCTATTTGTACCCACACTATATGTAACACTGCACCTTTAACATTCTCCCCTTTGTCGCCTCTCGCATTAAACTGGCAAACAGACAGAATTTGTTCTGCGCAGCCATACAAGAGGCCCGTTTCCCCAACCGATCCAGCAGCAGGAACACATGGTCCTTTCCTCTGTGTTTTTATTACCCAGAATCCCGTCTACCTTCTGGCATCCCCGTGTTTGCTGACCTGAAATTGGCAGGATCAAGCCAGGCTCCTGAAAAACTCCCCGGCTATAGTTCTGCGCTGAATATGGGAGCACTGGCCATTCCCGTGAGAGAAAGCTGCTGCCACGGCTCCTGCCACAATACAGAGGAGACGCGATGGGTCCTGCCACAATACAGAGGAGACGCGGTGAAGAGCGACACCGACAGCCTTGTGCAAATACATTGTATTTGCAGCAGACCGAAACGTTGATGTATTGCAAATAAACGGAGCTTATTTACACAGGACCGCGGGAGCGGCACTCGTCTTGTTCTCCGCACGGGTTATATGCGGCCAGTAACAGCCAGCAGGAACTGAGCAGCACAGTGCTGCACGGTGATACGCTGTAACACAGGCACTTCCAGTAGTGTGGCTATGTTTGGGGAAGGGGCCCAGGCTGCTGTGGATCACCAAAGGCAGGGGGTGCTCAACTCCAGTCCCCCCCCAAACAGGTCAGATTTTCAGGATATCCCAGCTTCAGCACAGGTGGCTCAATCAGTCCCTGCTTCAGCACAGGTGGCTCAATCAATCCCAGCTTCAGCACAGGTGGCTCAATCAGTCCCTGATTCCGCACAGGTGGCTCAATCAGTCCCTGCTTCAGCACAGGTGGCTCAATCAGAGGCTCCGACTTTGACTGAGCCTCTGATTGAGCCACTTGTGCTGAAGCTGCGATATCCTGAAAACCTGACCTGTTGGCGGGGGCTTGAGTACTGGAGTTGAGCCCTCACTGACCCCGGGGATGCAGTTTGTCAACAAAATGACCGACAACAGGTATGCGGTCAACACAGGTTTACCAAATCTGTTCTTGATATTGTCAAATACGTTAAGTCGCTCTGCAGACAAAATAAGGTTTGCGATTCTCCAAAACTATTTTGTGAAACATCCAGATAACATTCATTTTGTGACCTTACCTCTTTCTGATGAACAAATAAGACCAAATGTGTAATTGGTGGGGAAAAGTGTTCCTGTTACAAATGGCACCCATACGCTTTAGGGGAAAAGCACGCCTCTGTCGCACTGTCCCCGTGCGATTATAAGACCAGCAATGTTAAAGAAAAACTACTCGCAGCCTACATCAACACCCTCACTGCTCGAGGAGCCGCGATGCAATACCAAAGACACACAAAACCGTCTCTGTATAAGCAAAGAACCCCTCCCAAATATACACCCTCAAGCTCCCACATACATAGAGATGCTCCCCAAGTACTCACACACACCGACATTTCTCAGTCCCCCAAACTTACACACTGACCGTCCTCCATCAAATATTCAAGCACAGTCTGCAAATGGGTAGGGACACACTGCACACCCAGACACACACGAGTGGAAGTGTTTTTGTAGCTAACACATGGACAAGAAATGATGTCCACAACTTCATCTATACCAGGGGTGGCCAACTCCAGTCCTCAAGTGCCACCAACAGCCCAGGTTTTCAGGATATCCCTGCTTCAGCACAAAGTCAAAGACTGAGCCACCTGTGGTGAAGAGCCACCTGTGCAGTCTTCGACTGAGCCACTGATTGAGCCACCTGTGCTTTAGCCAGGATTTCCTGAAACCTGGGCTGTTGGTGGCTCTTGAGGACTGGAGTTGGCCAGTCCTGATCTGTACCATTATAATGCGAGTCTTCTAAGTCCTTCCCAACACGCCCGACACACAAACATTGCCGCCTTTCTGCAAAGAGTTTCCTATTCTCAAGGGGAAATATGCATCAAGGCAAGAGTGGGGCAATTCCAGGGCCAAGAGTGGGGCAATTCCAGGGCCAAGAGTGGGGCAATTCCAGGGCCAAGAGTGGGGCAATTCCAGGGCCAAGAGTGGGGCAATTCCAGGGCCAAGAGTGGGGCAATTCCAGGGCCAAGAGTGGGGCAATTCCAGGGCCAAGAGTGGGGCAATTCCAGGGCCAAATCCTAGTGATATCAATAGGTTTTATATATGGGCCATAGACCTCCCAGCATCCTTTGCTTTGTAGAGAGAAGATCGAGCACAGTTCTTGCAGGGACTGGCTCAGACCCTCAGAACCGGCCACCATACAGCAGGTCTGCTACGGTAAACGTCCCATCACACACAGGGTAGGCTAGTAACATCCATCACGGCCAGTCCCAGGATACTGACCTCCGATTACAAACCCCTACAAGAATGGGGTGACCCCTCCAGCAGAAACACACATCAATGGATCCTCTCAGTCTGGAGGCTGGGTGACGGAGCACACAAATGTGAGGAACGAGGCCCCCTGCCCTCCTTCCTGTACCTGCCAGCAGCAGCAGCGATAGGGAAGAAGTGCCAGAACCTGTTGAATGGGACCTGTGTGTGGAGGGCACAGGAGCGGAGCTATGGGTCAGTCTGGGGCTCTGGTGCAATGTAAAGGCATTTACATGTATCCAGACACTAACTATATCACCTCCGTGGTGTCAGGGGAACCGGCAGAGCGGAGCTGGGCTTATTAAACGGTAATCCCTCAATGCCCTTCACACCTGCAGAACTTCGCTGTTTATCTACCATTAATCCCCCCACTTACCCGCCACCTGCAGATCATCGCTGTTATGCAACACACATTGACATGTTAATGAGCACCTGCCTATTTGTCAATACGCCTTTTAATGAGTAGCTGCTAATCAACCTGTTTATCCCATGGAAATCCTCCGCGCCCCGCGCACGGCGTCAGTATGTATCTCCCGATTCAATCCTCCGCGCCCCGCGCACGGCGTCAGTGTGTATCTCCCGATTCAATCCTCCGCGCCCCACGCACGGCGTCAGTGTGTATCTCCCGATTCAATCCTCCGCGCCCCGCGCACGGCGTCAGTGTGTATCTCCCGATTCAATCCTCCGCACCCCACGCACGGCGTCAGTGTGTATCTCCCGATTCAATCCTCCAGGACCCTGCGCTCCTTCACTTTGCACCTGCAGAGCATTGCTCGGTTTGTACTACAATCATCCTTCACTGATCCAGTTCTCAGCTGGGAAACCTTTGCCCCGGAATGATCAGCGGCGGCAGAGTAACACTCCACTTAGTGTTACTCCCACTCAAAGAATAGTGCTATACTATATACAAGTACATTGTGCACAGATGATGCATGTTAAGTATATTATACATGGATGATGCATGTTAAGTACATTGTGCACAGATGATGCATGTTAAGTACATTGTGCCCGGATGCATGTTAACATGCATCATCCGTGCATAATATACTTAACATGCATCATCTCTGCACAATGTACTTAACATGCATCATCTGTGCACAATGTACTTAACATGCATCATCTGTGCACAATGTACTTAACATGCATCATCCATGTATAATATACTTAACATGCATCATCCGGGCACAATGTACTTAACATGCATCATCTGTGCACAATGTACTTAACATGCATCATCTGTGCACAATGTACTTAACATGCATCATCTGTGCACAATGTACTTAACATGCATCATCTGTGCACAATGTACTTAACATGCATCATCCATGTATAATATACTTAACATGCATCATCCGGGCACAATGTACTTAACATGCATCATCTGTGCACAATGTACTTAACATGCATCATCTGTGCACAATGTACTTAACATGCATCATCCATGTATAATATACTTAACATGCATCATCCATGTATAATATACTTAACATGCATCATCCATGTATAATATACTTAACATGCATCATCCGGGCACAATGTATTTAACATGCGTTATACATGCACAATGTACTTCAGTTCACTTAATTAAATTGTGCCCGGATGATGCATGTTAAGTACAGTGTGCCCGGATGATGCATGTTAAGTACATTGTGCCCGGATGATGCATGTTAAGTACATTGTGCCCGGATGATGCATGTTAAGTACAATGTGCCCAGATGATGCATGTTAAGTACATTGTGCATGGATGATGCATGTTAAGTACATTGTGCCCAGATGATGCATGTTAAGTACATTGTGCCCGGATGATGCGTGTTAAGTACATTGTGCCCGGATGATGCATGTTAAGTACATTGTGCCCGGGTGATGTATGTTAAGTACATTGTGCACAGATGATGCATGTTAAGTACATTGTGCCCGGATGATGCATGTTAAGTACATTGTGCACAGATGATGCATGTTAAGTACATTGTGCACAGATGATGCATGTTAAGTACATTGTGCCCGGATGATGCATGTTAAGTACATTGTGCTTGGATGATGTATGTTAAGTACATTGTGCCCGGATGATGCATGTTAAGTACATTGTGCCCGGGTGATGCATGTTAAGTACATTGTGCACAGATGATGCATGTTAAGTACATTGTGCCCGGATGATGCATGTTAAGTACATTGTGCACAGATGATGCATGTTAAGTACATTGTGCCCGGATGATGCATGTTAAGTACATTGTGCACAGATGATGCATGTTAAGTACATTGTGCCCGGATGATGCATGTTAAGTACATTGTGCACAGATGATGCATGTTAAATACATTGTGCCCAGATGATGCATGTTAAGTACATTGTGCCCGGGTGATGCATGTTAAGTACATTGTGCCCGGGTGATGTATGTTAAGTACATTGTGCAGTGATGATGCATGTTAAGTACATTGTGCCCGGGTGATGCATGTTAAGTACATTGTGCCCGGGTGATGCATGTTAAGTACATTGTGCCCGGATGATGCATGTTAAGTACATTGTGCACAGATGATGCATGTTAAGTACATTGTGCCCGGATGATGCATGTTAAGTACATTGTGCACAGATGATGCATGTTAAGTACATTGTGCCCGGATGATGCATGTTAAGTACATTGTGCACAGATGATGCATGTTAAGTACATTGTGCCCGGATGTTGCATGTTAAGTACATTGTGCACAGATGATGCATGTTAAATACATTGTGCCCAGATGATGCATGTTAAGTACATTGTGCCCGGATGATGCATGTTAAGTACATTGTGCCCGGGTGATGTATGTTAAGTACATTGTGCCCGGATGATGCATGTTAAGTACATTGTGCCCGGATGATGCATGTTAAGTACATTGTGCACGGATGATGTATGTTAAGTACATTGTGCCCGGATGATGCATGTTAAGTACATTGTGCACAGATGATGCATGTTAAGTACATTATGCCCGGATGATGCATGTTAAGTACATTGTGCCCGGATGATGCATGTTAAGTACATTGTGCATGGATGATGCATGTTAAGTACATTGTGCCCGGATGATGCATGTTAAGTACATTGTGCCCGGGTGATGTATGTTAAGTACATTGTGCACAGATGATGCATGTTAAGTACATTGTGCCCGGGTGATGCATGTTAAGTACATTGTGCCCGGATGATGCATGTTAAGTACATTGTGCCCGGATGATGCATGTTAAGTACATTGTGCCCGGATGATGCATGTTAAGTACATTGTGCATGGATGATGCATGTTAAGTACATTGTGCCCGGATGATGCATGTTAAGTACATTGTGCCCGGATGATGCATGTTAAGTACATTGTGCCCGGATGATGCATGTTAAGTACATTGTGCCCGGATGATGCATGTTAAGTACATTGTGCCCGGATGATGCATGTTAAGTACATTGTGCCCGGATGATGCATGTTAAGTACATTGTGCCCGGATGATGCATGTTAAGTACATTGTGCCCAGATGATGCATGTTAAGTACATTGTGCCCGGATGATGTATGTTAAGTACATTGTGCCCGGATGATGCATGTTAAGTACATTGTGCCCGGATGATGCATGTTAAGTACATTGTGCCCGGATGATGCATGTTAAGTACATTGTGCCCGGATGATGCATGTTAAGTACATTGTGCCCGGATGATGCATGTTAAGTACATTGTGCCCGGATGATGCATGTTAAGTACATTGTGCCCGGATGATGCATGTTAAGTACATTGTGCCCGGATGATGCATGTTTGTGTCAGTGATCGGGGATCGGTAATTTGAAACAAGGAATTAAAAAGATACAGCAGTGAACACCCTGCAGCCCGGTAAATGCTGTACGGGAGAACTGTTACTGCAGGATTTATTCTATAGACGTGTGCAAGAGGCTACATGTTTCTACCATTAAAGTAACTGGTGACATTGCAGTTCAGGGCTAAAAGCCCCCCCCACATGTACCGCTCAAAACCTCACACTGAAACCAACCGTTCTTTCTCCCTCCATAAATCTCATGCAATTGTTTCGCCCCAAAATCGCCCCACTTTCGCCTTGATACATTGGGGTGTGGTACATTGCATGTTACCTTAATAAACACAGATACAGCCCTTTGGGGTGTCAGAGCTGCCGCTGTGAGAAAGTTCCTTTAGAAAGCGCTATTTAATGACACACATTAACTTGCCTGTCGCTATATTGTAGCAACGCTCAACCCCAGTCCAAACCCCCCCACACCCACCTCCAACAGGTCAGGTTTTCAGAATATCCCTGCTTCTGCACAGGTGGCTCAATCAGAGGCTCAGTCTTCGACACCCCTTGTACTGCACTGCGGTATATGTTGGCGCTATACAAATAAACGATGATAATAATAATAGACAAGCTGAAATGAACCCTGTTCCTTTAATGTAACCGTGTATTGTTATAACTCTGTGCCCAGAACATACGTGAAAACGAGAGGTAACTCTCAATGTATTACTTCCTGGTAACACATTTTTATAAATAAATAAAAAGGTTCAAAATGCCACTTAAATTGTATTACATTGATCCCAAAGACCGAAATAGGTAACCTGCGGTCAGGTAGCTGCTTGGACATAAATGGTCATCTGTTTCCATCCCTTGTCACGTATTCCCAACGTTTTATTTAGACCAGAGAGGTCAGCAATGAAGGGGAAAGAGAAAGGATTGGGACAGGGAATACAGTCTGCCCTTATACAGTATTCTTGTGCCGGATCGCAGCTGAGCCAGGCCCGATAATAAATGGCCTGTTTCTCAGCTGGCACGTGTGCTGTGATTGGAGGTGCTGTATAAACACGGAGAATTCCAGGAGACGCTGGATTAGTAAGAACAGGGGAAGGTAGACGGCTCGAGAGACCGGTAACACGCTGCAGAGCGATGCATTTTCCATCAGCAAAGGAGATCAAATAACTCCATACCACCTTCTAATCATACTAATTGCTATTGTGCAGCTCTGCAGTGTACATGGAGATTTGCATCGATGTTTCTTCGTGCAAAAGTCCCTGCCTGTCAGAGCTTACCATCCAACGGGTCTACGCACCAAGGCCAGAGAGAATTCATTCTGGGGCAAAAGAGAATTCATTCTGGGGCAAAAGAGAATTCATTCTGGGGCAAAAGAGAATTCATTCTGGGGCAAAAGAAATGTGTCAACATAAAAAAAATCCTCTTGATTTTAATGGGAGCCTTTTCTGTGAGACCGATGTAGGCTGCCCCTGTGTTCTCGGTGCTAGGGGGAACCCGCGGTCTGGATCACGCGGCTTCCACCAGCGCCGAGAAATTCACTGTGGGGTGACGGGGGGGGGGGGGGGAGGGAGGGAGGGGGACGTGTGCAAATCATGACATGTACAAGTCAGTGCATCTAAGGGAAAATAATAGGACATGTACAATTCCATGTATCATGTATCTAATGGGAAGTAACCCATGACATGTATGTAATGGGAAGTAAACCATGACATGTATGTAATGGGAAGTAAACCATGACATGTATGTAATGGGAAGTAAACCATGACATGTATGTAATGGGAAGTAAACCGTGACATATATCAAATGGGAAGAAAATCATGACATGTATCTAATAGGAAGTAAACCATGGCATGTATTGTGACAGAAACCAGGGGTTGGTAATAAACTCCATATACAGGGCTCCCAGGATACTGAACAGTTTCTGTCCTGTCTAAGCTGAACAGGGCAGCCTCGTGGTACAGGCACTCCATTCCACAGTTTGTCTGCTGCCTGTTTTCTGTCACCTGTCATGCTGATTAGAGTTCAGGTATATAAGACCTGTTTCCTGTTTCCTCTGGGCCCCCGCCCAAGAGCCTGGAAGGCTGCTGAACTGCAGAGGGGTGAGAAAGCCTCTTTCCCAAATCGCTTCATTCATTCTGTTAGTTTGTCTAAAGACTGCTAAGGTACTTATTTTGTTGGTGGAAGTGGATAAGCCACTTCCAACTCTGAGTCAGGGACATCTAAGTTTAAGTTATCGCTCAGACGAGCAGCTTTTTGTTTGGCTTTGTTTTCTGTTTAAACTGTGGCAGTCTCAGTGCCTGGGACTGAATAAACCAGGCATAGCCTGTTTAAAGGAACAGTACGTGACGTCTCATCATTTAACCTACCCTAAAAGACCGTGTTCTAACAGTCCCGGACAGACGGTGGAGCCCCGGAGTAAGCCGTTTGTCACATATGGTGGAGAATGCGGGCAGAACACTAAAAGGTCTGGGGGTTAAAGAACTTTAAAGAAAAAAAAAAAAGGTTTTTTTTTTCTCTCTCCAAACAAGATGGAAGACGTGGTGAGTGCGCTGGTACGCAATGTCGCTGTCCAGAGAGACGCGAATGAAGCCCTGCAACAGGCGAATGCAAACCAGCAAGAGACAAACCGCTTGCTGAAAGAGGAGCAACAGCGGTTCGCTCAGGGCTTACAGCAGGAACTCGAGATCCTGAGGGAGACTATCAGTAACCTTCCACTGGCAGCGGCAGCCCCAGTTCCGAAAATGACCAGGGCAAGCCACTACCTTCAGAAGATGGGACCCTCGGATGATGTGGAAGCCTATCTTCTCACGTTTGAACGCACGGCACAGAGAGAGGGATGGCCAGAAGCTGAGTGGGCTGGTCTAATCGCACCCTTCCTAAGCGGCGAACCCCAGAAGGCTTACTTTGATCTAGAGCCAGCCGAAGCTAACGTCTATGCAAAATTGAAGTTCGAGATCCTCGCCCGCCTCGGCGTAACCACGGCTGTTCGCGCCCAAAGGTTTCACGCATGGTCCTTCACGATGGATAAAGCCACCCGAAGCCAGATGTATGACCTCATCCACCTCGCCCGGAAGTGGCTACAACCCGAGATCAACTCAGCAAGCCACATCGTGGAACGGTTGGTCATGGACCAGTTCTTGAGGAAACTTCCCTCTGCCTTACGCCATTGGGTCAGTCGGAGTGACCCCCACAATGCGGATGAGCTTGTGGCCCTCGTAGAAAGGTACAATGCAGCAGGAGAGCACCCGCAACCCACAGTCGTGGAGCAACCCCACTACCCGAGGTTCCAGGACTCTTCCAGAGACGGTAAAAGGGTACCGGGGTTAAGGGGAGCTGAAGAGCGGCGACCACCTTCACGCAGCACCAGCAACAGTGGTTCGCACACTAAGGGCAATAGCCAACATGGGGAGCCGGGAAAAGGCTCTAAGTGGGACACAGACTATGTACCTACATGTGTAAATTGTCATGAGAGGGGCCACACAGCAAAAATCTGCCCACTAAATGAGGAGCCCATGCAATGCAACAGCGTGGAACCTTATTCGCTGTTGTCCCAATGTATGGGCCCTAGCCCAGAGGACCCCTTGAATAACCATCTGTGGGCATTTGTAAAGGTTAATGGTAAGAGGGTTCGGGCACTTCTTGACTCTGGGAGTATGGTCACACTAGTGTCCGAATACCTATTGCCCATTAAGAAGAAACAGGTAAACAGTTCACAAAGAGTGGCAATTTGTTGTATACATGGGGATAATCATGAATATTCCACTGTTGATGTTTTTTTTTAAACAGAATTTGGTTCTTTAGATTTCAAGGTGGGTGTTGTACCCAAACTGGCACATGATGTGTTAATAGGGACCGACTTTCCCCATTTTCTAAAAATGTGGTCCCCAGCTCAGAATAGCGCCCAGAGTTCAATAGCAGACCATAACGAAGTGTTAGAAGAAACAAATCCTTTCCCTTTTTCAGAAATGGAGGTTGACGAGGGCCCAAATAAGAAAGGGGAAAAGGAGGAGTGCTGTGAAATTCCCTTCCCCATCACTACTTTGGTAGGGAATACCCCAAATCAAGATGTTGATCAGGCACTTACCACCCCAGTACAGGATAAGACCCTCGCTGACCTAGAGGTCAGTCCTGGGAGTTTTAAGAAGGCCCAGTGGGAGGACCCCACATTAGCGGTAGCAAGGGGAAATATACGGGACCAGAATAGTACTCATGGCCAACCAGATAGGTCACTTGCTTACCCCTACTTCGAGGTAGAGAACGACCTAGTATATCGGGTTGATAAAAGAAAATCAGTTACAACTAAACAATTGTTGGTACCACGGACATTCCGTAACGTAGTATTACACCTCGCACATAGTCATCCATTGGGGGGACACCTAGGGGTGGAAAAGACAAAAGAAAAGGTTCTCCGAAGCTTTTATTGGCCTGGGGTTCTGGCAGAAATTACAAACTATTGTTCCTCATGCCCAGAATGTCAGATCACCGCCCCGTTCAAAGCATACCGCAGCCCATTGGTACCCCTTCCCATAATAGAGGTACCATTTGACCGGATTGCTATGGATCTAGTAGGACCCCTAATAAAGTCTGCTAGGGGACATCAGCATATATTGGTAATATTAGATTATGCTACCCGATATCCGGAGGCAGTTCCCCTACGTAGCACCTCTGCTAAAAACATAGCAAAAGAGTTAGTACTTCTGTTTTCCCGGGTCGGAATTCCTAAAGAGATCTTATCTGACCAGGGAACACCATTTATGTCCCAAGTAACAAAAGAGCTATGTAAACTCCTAAAAATCAAGCATCTCAGAACCTCAGTCTATCATCCACAAACAGATGGTTTAGTGGAAAGGTTCAATAAAACCTTAAAGAGCATGTTACGCCGGGCGGTCGATAAGGATGGGAAAAACTGGGACTGTTTGTTACCATACCTGTTATTTGCCATTAGGGAAGTTCCCCAGTCATCCACAGGCTTCTCCCCGTTTGAACTATTGTATGGCCGACATCCAAGAGGCTTACTGGATATAGCCAAAGAAACTTGGGAACACGAGGTTACCCCTTACAGAAGTGTAATAGAGCATGTTGCCCAAATGCAGGACCGCATTGCTGCAGTCCTACCCATAGTGAGCGAACACATGGAGAAAGCTCAAGAAGCACAAAGGAATACGTATAATAAGGGTGCTAGGGTCAGAATTTTTTTTCCAGGTGATAGGGTACTAGTTCTGGTTCCCACCGTGGAGAGTAAATTCCTTGCTAAATGGCATGGGCCATATGAGGTTTTGGAAAGAGTGGGAGAAGTAAATTATAGGGTAAGGCAGCCAGGTAGGAGGAAACCTGAGCAAATTTACCATATAAACCTACTCAAGCCCTGGAAAGATAGAGAGGTCTTGTTAACCCTAGTACCCCCAGGTCCGTCAGAGAATCAAGAAACTGACCCAGAGGTTAGCATAGCTGAAACACTGTCCGTGCATCAGAAACGAGAGGTCCAGAGTTTAGTGAGAAGGAACAAAGAAATCTTCTCTACACAGCCAGGTAAAACTAACGTAATTAAACATGACATAGTCTCTGAACCGGGGGTCCGAGTTAACCTTAAACCGTACCGAATCCCAGAGGCCAAGAGAGAGGCTATAAGTTTAGAGGTTAAAAAAATGCTAAAACTAGGCGTAATTGAGGAATCCCAAAGTGGGTGGAACAGCCCTATAGTTTTAGTCCCAAAGCCAGACGGTACAACAAGGTTTTGTAATGACTACCGGAAACTAAACGCGGTGTCAAAATTTGATACTTATCCTATGCCCAGGGTGGATGAACTTGTAGAGAGACTGGGCAAAGCCCGATATCTCACAACCCTAGACCTAACAAAAGGGTACTGGCAGGTTCCCCTCACAGAAAGGGCAAAAGAAAAAACAGCCTTCTCAACCCCAGACGGCCTCTTTCAATATAAGGTGCTGCCTTTTGGCTTACATGGAGCTCCCGCCACATTCCAAAGAATGATGGATAAAATTTTAAAACCACACGTTCGGTACGCTGCCGCCTACCTGGATGATGTGGTAATCCATAGTGAAGATTGGCAGTCCCACCTTCCAAAGGTCCAAGCTGTGCTCGACGCAGTTCGGTCTGCTGGACTAACTGCTAACCCCGCTAAATGCACTATTGGTCTGGAGGAGGCCAAGTATCTGGGGTATTCTATTGGTAGAGGGTTACTCAAACCACAAACACTCAAAGTAGAGGCGATACAAAATTGGCCAAGGCCAGTCACAAAAAAACAAGTAAGGACCTTTTTGGGGTTAATTGGCTACTATAGGAGGTTTATTCCCAATTTTGCAACTAAGGCAACCCCACTAACCGACCTCACAAAAGCAAGAGGACCGCTAATGGTAAAGTGGTCCCCCGAAGCCGAACAGGCCTTTAGAAGCCTGAAAGAAGCTCTCTGTGCCCAACCAGTGTTGGTCACACCTGACTTCTCCAAAGAGTTCGTAGTCCAAACCGACGCATCTGAGGTAGGGCTGGGGGCGGTACTCTCCCAGGAGTCTCAAGGGGAGGAGCACCCCATCCTTTATTTAAGTAGGAAACTAAATCCCCAGGAGAAAAATTACTCCATAGTCGAGAAAGAGTGTCTCGCAATAAAGTGGGCTGTAGAGACACTCAAGTATTATCTGTTGGGGAGAAAGTTCCGATTGGTCACAGATCATGCACCCCTTACCTGGATTTGTCAAAATAGGGAGAAGAACGCTAGGGTGACCAGGTGGTTCCTAAGCCTACAGCCCTTTAAATTTTCTGTGGAACACAGGTCGGGGCACAAACATGGCAATGCCGACGGGTTGTCAAGGATGCACTCCCTAATATCCATGGTCGCTCACCCCTCGAGGTCTGAGCTGGGGGGGAGGATATGTGACAGAAACCAGGGGTTGGTAATAAACTCCATATACAGGGCTCCCAGGATACTGAACAGTTTCTGTCCTGTCTAAGCTGAACAGGGCAGCCTCGTGGTACAGGCACTCCATTCCACAGTTTGTCTGCTGCCTGTTTTCTGTCACCTGTCATGCTGATTAGAGTTCAGGTATATAAGACCTGTTTCCTGTTTCCTCTGGGCCCCGCCCAAGAGCCTGGAAGGCTGCTGAACTGCAGAGGGGTGAGAAAGCCTCTTTCCCAAATCGCTTCATTCATTCTGTTAGTTTGTCTAAAGACTGCAAAGGTACTTATTTTGTTGGTGGAAGTGGATAAGCCACTTCCAACTCTGAGTCAGGGACATCTAAGTTTAAGTTATCGCTCAGACGAGCAGCTTTTTGTTTGGCTTTGTTTTCTGTTTAAACTGTGTCCAGTCTCAGTGCCTGGGACTGAATAAACCAGGCATAGCCTGTTTAAAGGAACAGTACGTGACGTCTCATCATTTAACCTACCCTAAAAGACCGTGTTCTAACAGTCCCGGACAGACGGCGGAGCCCCGGAGTAAGCCGTTTGTCACAGTATGTAATGGGAAGTAAACCATGGCATATATCTAATGGGAAGTAAACCATGGCATGTATCTAATGGGAAGTAAACCATGGCATGTATATAATGGGAAGTAAACCATGACATGTATCTAATGGGAAGTAAACCATGGCATGTATATAATGGGAAGTAAACCATGACATGTATCTAATGGGAAGTAAACCATGGCATGTATCTAATGGGAAGAAAACCATGACATGTATCTTATGGGAAGTAAACCATGGCATGTATCTAATGGGAACTAAACCATGGCATGTATCTAATGGGAAGTAAACCATGGCATATATCTAATGGGAAGTAAACCATGGCATATATCTAATGGGAAGTAAACCATGGCATGTATCTAATGGGAAGTAAACCATGGCATGTATCTAATGGGAAGTAAACCATGGCATGTATCTAATGGGAAGTAAACCATGACATGTATGTAACTACTGTGTAAAACGCTAGAGCCCGACTTGTACGATTTAATGTACCTTCCTTTACACAGCAAAATCTCACCTGTAGGATGCAATGTATCGCGTAGGGAGCAGAGTCTCCACATTAGACTTCCAATAGCAGGAGAAGTTCTCGTAATCTGAAGCTCTGCAGGAGACAGATGGCATCCCTGGGGGGTCTGAAACCAAAATCATTGGAGATCGTCATTATTCAACCTCATGTGAATGAATTTGGGGTGTAGAAATGCAGGTGTATAGGTTTTAAGCATTGGTTAATTTACATGTTTATTCCCAAAGTCCTTAAAGCCTATACGTGTATCGTGTGAGTGCGTGCAGGAATTCTTATTCACCTACCTACCCACCTTGCTCTCTACCCTATCTCCCCACAAGCATCTACCTATAAGAAATATCTTTACCTTTTTTTATGTAGGTTGGGCGAGAGGTCATTATTTGTTGAAGAGATCACCTACAATAAAAGGCCCATGGAACTCCTCTCGGCACAGCTAAGTCAAAAGGTTTATAAGTTCCTTAAGGTTTGGTCAGTATGGCCAGACAATTAATAATAAAACATAGGGACCATACAAGACTGGAGTTAATAGGCCACTCCCCCTCCCTCTTCTTTCTTGCTTTTTTCTCCTCTATCCTTGATTTTCTCTGAGAGAGATGCCGGAAGCGGCGGCTTCCTAAATAGGCTGTTAAAATTTCAAAAAAATAAAATATACAATGTTTTGTAGAATTCAATGGTTGTAAGTTAGGTTATAAGATAAAGAAGACAACAAGAGTATTATTTATGTTGTAATATAATGTTTAATATTTATTCTCTTTGTACACTGTGAAGTTGTAACAGATGTATGTTGAAACCTGTTATTTGATGTCATTCTCTCAAAAAACAATAAAAAATTTGAAACAATTAAAAGGCCCATGGTGGGACTGAAATGTCACTTTTTTTGATGCCCTGTTTGTTCATTGGAAATAAAGGCAGGCTGTTTTCCACTACGAATGAGTGCTATGTAATATGGTCTGAGACAATGTATGTACAGTATATATATATATATATATATATATATATATATATATATATATATATATATATATATATATATATATATACACAGTGGTTGACAAATCACCAAAAAATTTACTCGCCACACAAAAAAATCTACTCGCCACCTAGTACCAAACGTGTGCTGCTGGGGCCAATATTTACTCGCCCGGGGCGAGCAAATGTATAGGTTTGTCGAACACTGTAATATATATATATATATATATATATATATATATATACTGTACATACATTCTCTCAGACCATATATATATATATCGGAATGATGTCTTGTTAATAAAATATATTCCTTTGACAACCCTTTGGAGTGCTGCCTTTGATATTCGCCATCACACAGTATCGTTTTGCTTATATATATATATATATATATATATATATATATATATATATATATATATATATATATCTTTATTTATATAGCACCATCCAGGTACATAGCGCTTTACAATACACTCCAACATAATATTATAACACATACAGGGAACAAGTGCTTCAGACATAAAACAAAAGGAAAAGGAGTCCCTGACCCGAAGAGCTTACAATCTAAGTGGTAAGTGGGGGGAACTTACAGAGACAGTAGGAGAGCTTTCTGGAGGGTGCATCTGCAAGGTCAGTGCATATGAGATGTATAGGATCAGCCAGCGGAGCTACCCATATGCTTTATTAAAGAGGTGTGTTTTAAGAAAGGCCCTAAAGGTGGCGAGAGAGGGTGTCAGCCAGATATTGAGGTGAAGGAAATTCCAGAGGTGTGGGGCAGTGAGTTAGAGAGGTTTAATACTACAACTGTGAGTGTTACTTTGGCAGTGTAATGCCTCTTGTTCTATATTTTCCGATAGATATGTACTGTAGTGTGGCCACATTTGAAGAGACATGCACCGTCCATCAAAGCTATAAGAAGATACAGAATCTTTTGCCTTTCTCTGGGGTACTGAGGATTTGTTCCTTTATTTCGGAATTCTTATCCTATCATTTATGTTTCACCACACAAGACAATACTACAATGCCTTGCTTACAACCACCCATCAGCTTCAGACTATAAAGGGTTGTACCAGCATGTGCACAAGCTTTGTGTTGTTTCCGTAAGGTGCTGTATCCTTCGCTGTGACAGTGTCCTTCCCAGCTCAGACTGCGGACGCACGAACCCGTACAGTTCCCAGAGGTATCTCCTGTGAATGTTACGCGCACGGTACGTTCCCTGGTTTCTATCAGTCTCCATGGCTTTGTTTCCAAATATTTATACAACTGGGAAAGTATCTCTCCAAATAACAATCACAGCTAAGAACTTGCAATAAAATAATGGAGCGGGGGAATAATGATGGCCCTGCTGGGAATAACCTTGGTTCTCCAGTAGATGTGGTGACTTATGGGTTCACTTCAGTGAGGCCTGCAGAACGGCTTAACCTCTACAGCATGGGAGGCCAACTCCAGTCCTCAAGGGTCACCAACAGGTCAGGTTTTCAGATTATCCCTGTGTGACGATAGTGGTAGCTGGCATCACAATACTGGGATGAAGAACAACTAGCTACCCCTAAATCCATGTAACTTGGCCAACTATGTAAAGCGTATTTCAACCAAATGTATTTAATTTCTGGGGGAGAACAGGGAATGTATAATGCACTATGTATGTGAGAATGTATTCCAAAGCGCTTTATTTCCTGTTAATACAATCCCCAAGTCTGGTTGCTGATGTTTGCTGTGAGCACTGAGCTACGGAGGATACGTGGGACTGACAGAACTCCTGCACGCCGAGTTTGGAGGGGGAGCAAGTGGCTACCCATAGCCCAACCCCCGATCGACGACACACGTGCTGACGTCACGAGTCATCTGACGCGGAAGCGGAAACACGCCGCCGATCGAGTGGAGGAGAAGGGATGAGACATTAAACACCCCAACCAGCAGACGAGAGAAGTACTCCTGTTCCCGCGGTCATTCTAAGTACCGAAGTGCCTGTATTTACTTACTCTTCTGTGAGTGTTTAGAACCGTTTTTTATTATTCCATAAACAGACTTTACTACTCTGGGCTTTGCGCTTTTTTGTCTTTTTTTGTCTTTTTTCTATAGTTTCTACCGGTCCTGAGGTTAGTTCCGGTTGCAAAGAAGCTGCATACCCATACTTCTGCTGGCATTGGACTCTGTATTTGGGAATACGTGTTGTGAAGTATACCATATACCAAGTATTTATTTAATTATTGTTTGCCATTTTTCACTGTGTAACCCTCTTTTTGTATGCATTTATTGGTCATTAAGTAGGAGCGCCAGCTGACACAGTTATTACCAGAGGGTGTTATACCCATCTGCTTTTATCTGTGTTAGCTTACCCCTGAAATTGTTTTCTTGTTGTTCAACCCTACTTTGATGTTGTCTTTTGTAACTATTGGTCACATGTACTTGTGTAACATCACATTATTAATGTTACAATATTTATTAATTTTTACTTCATCAAACAGGTTCACACTATCTGGACCTTTTTCACCTATCCCATATTAGTTCTTTAGGTAGCACAGGTAGCTTTTCTTTCCTTCTGTTTATACTGGATTGACGTGTACCTGTGGCAAGATTATCCATTGGACTTGTGACTTCTCCTTTTCTTCTTCATGCTAAGTAATACGCTTTATACTCTTTTAGACATGGGAGTTCATGTACATTCCTCACACCAGGTGACCTGCTGACCGGCGCGGTGCAAAGCTAGTATGGACGTGTCTCTCATGTGCCCGAGTCCTATGCATACAGACCCATTCATGCAGTCTGTACGTTTCAATAATGGTTCACTCGTACAAGGCAGAACTGTTCCAGTAACATGTCGTCCAGTACAAGAACCCGCAAATCGCCTTTATTTGGATCAATGGAACCCTGAACCCCTAAGTGCTGTATAAAGCCCACATTTGCAGTCGGTAGGTATTATTAGCAGTAACATTCTCTCCCCTAGCACAGAAGATCCCTCTTCATTGAGGTGCAATCCGTCCCTAGAATAAAGATGGCAGCTCTCAGAAAAGGAGTCCCAGTGCTCTAAAACCCCAAACCCTCCTTCCTGCATCACTTTCTTAGCCATGCATTAACCTCCCTAATCTCTGACTGTCTCCCTCTGACTGACTTAAATAACAGAAATAACTTAACCTGCGTCAGAGACACCTGGTATCACCTTGATACAAGTATTTTACACTGTGGGGAAGTCTGATGGCACAAGGTAAAGAGTAACACTAGTATTATTATAATTATTATTATTATTATTATTTACACATCGAAACATCCAGAAAAAATCAGTTCTTCTAACAAATATTCCACAAAGCTTTTAAAAATGATGTCTTAACTACATTCTTTGTGTTTTCCTCTTTCCGTTCATTAATTAGATTTTTTTCCCTGTTTTGTCCATACTCTTCCCTCCTTACACACATCAATATTGGACTTATAGTCCTGCCTTGTTGTGACCTTTGCCGAAATGAAAAAGTAAATAAACAATAACAAAAAATAGTGTCTCCAGAACTCTGTGCCTTTGTTCAAAATGGCGCCTTCCTGCGGTAAGGCCAGTGCCACTGTTTTGCATGGGTTATCTCACACAGTGTAAACTAGCACAGGTATGTTTGCTTCCCAGAAGCCCTTGCATGCGGTGTACGCATTCAGAAGTCAGACTCACATCCCACTCTAAGGAGCACGAAACCCAGGAGTCCCCCAGACTGGTCGTGGCAGCTGTAGTTTCCTACTGCAGAGAGCTCTGTGTTGGTGAGCTGCAGGTGTCCTAGCTGAGTGATGAAGCCCCAGGGAATATCCTCAGCCCCATTGAACCTCCACATTGCTACCGCACTGTAGAAAGGAGAAGAACACTCTGTTAAAGGTGGAATGATTGTCAGATCCCAGCCTCCTCTACCTACAGTTTCATATCTGTCTGTAAGTGCAGTTTAGTATCAGAATATAAGTGAGGTTTAGTATCAGTAGTGTTGCAGTTGAGTATCAGTAGTATTAATATTTAATATCAGCAGTATTGCAGTTACGTATCAATAAAACTACAGTGTAGAATCAGTGGTTTTATAATCTCGAGTCAGCGTTAATACAACAAAAACTAACTATTGTCACTAAGGATTTACTCTATTAACACTGATAATCAATAATATTTCCATTCATACTTTGGGATCTCACGCAGAATATAGATTTACCTGTCATTTTTATCGACACACACTAAGGTGATGCTGGCTCCAATTTTCCCATACTTGACCCCTGAAAAAGGAATTAATTGCTATTAATTAATAACAATAGTAATAATCTAACATTATAAATAAAATGGTGTACATGAGCATTTCTAAAGAGACACAGTAATACGGTGTTATAAGTTTGTTATATGTCTTATACGGAGTCCCATTCTCTGTACTGGTCCAGGTGACATGGTGCTGTATGTTTGATCCAATAGTATGGACCATACAGAGTTCCCTAACACCCCTTATTAAAGATGTCCTCTGTGTCCCACGTCTATTGTATCTGGGGCAAGCTGAACTTGTGTTGTAAGTTTGTATTAGCTAAGGAGTTCCAAGCTCTCCTCTGGCCCCATTTAACTTTGTATTCTGATCCCACCCATACAATAAGTTAATGACCCTGTAGATCCTGAGGGCCACATTCTTTAAGTGGTGCTATACTATAAGATACAGTACATGGGCTGTCAGCTGTCTTCCAGAGCTGGAAGGTGCCTAATTGACTACCACTTTGTAAACATGGACCTATAGTAGGTGTTCAGCTTCACGTATCTTGTAGTAATCGATAGGTGAATTGGAACAGGGTATGAAAGCGGAGAGGCTGCCCCATGCTCACCTGCCTCTCCCCATTCAGATGAAGTGACTGAAACAGAAGTCACGGTCGCCGTGAGAAGCACAATCACCCAGCTAAGGCATGATGCAAAGCTGCTCATCTGGAAGACACCAAGAGAGAAAGACATGAGCCAGGATAACATCATTCTAAAGACAAGCCTACAGGATCCCTCATTACATGATGCTCTTCCATGACATGAGTAACAAGGTGTAAATATAGGTCATTATTTACTACGTGGGGCTACTCCATAAGGCATATCCCTGTGCTGGAAGACTCCTTAAAGCCCATTGAGTTGAAATGACTGCAAGACGTTTTATAGCACTGGATTAGCATCACTTAGTAAGCGAGGCCCATTATAACTAAACATTTAGGTTACGGGGGCCCCACATGTTGATTTTCTTTCCATAACGTGAGCAGTGAGGTTCTCCTGAGATTAAACATGCTATCTTTAGCTCTGGCGACACCCTGGTTGGCGAGAAATACATTTTTGGATATTCTGGATAACTGAACAATAAATCAAGACGGCTGTCAGGGGAATTCAATGGGACACTTCTGTAGAAACACAATTTGTCGGCAGATAAGAACCACTTTTAGACTGGCCATTTCCATATCTGGTGTAAAACCTTACACCCTATTTAATCCTTGGATTATATCTATCCCGAGCATGTTTTACCCTTACTGAATGACCCCCTGACCCCACTGTTGGGACTTGTATATACAATATATCACCAAACCACCACTCTTTCTGTAAATAAGTTCCTCCTCACGTTTCCCCTGAGCCTCCCACCCTCACGCTTCAGCGTGTGAACGCTCGATTTCTTGGAAATATGCTTCTCCTGTAATTAGTTGAAACAATGTAATGTAAATATTTGAACGTTTCAATCATATCCCTCTCTCCTTTCTCTCCTCCAAGTTGTACATATTGCAATTCTTTAGTCTTTTTCTGATAAGTTGAATCATGTATGAGCCCTTTTTTGGAAATCTCTAAATGATGTACAGTATGCCCTACTGGAGATATGGTTTCCAGAACGGAACACAGTACTCCAGGGGAGGTCTTACCAGTGATCTATACCAGTGTTTCCCAACCTTTACTTGGTTAAAGCTGCAGTTCAGCCTTTTTTTTTTTTTTTTAATTTATTTTTTTACTTCAATAGTTTCATCTGTGCAATCTCTAATTACCTAAAGAACTGTATAGCTGCAGGTCAATTCGTTCTCCATGTATTGATAGGTCGAAATGTGGTGACATAATTAGTGAAGGGATCTGTTTATATTCTGCCTCTGTCACTCAGTGGAAGCTCATGAATATTCATGAGCATTCCTGCACTGACATGTGCTAGAGGGAGGGCAGGGCTGACAAAGGGGTGTGCCAGGGCTTGTGACAGGACATGAAGGGGCAGTGCCTTAGCAAATGGCTGTTAAAATAGAATACAAGAAAATTGGTCTTTCAAAGTTGTTTTTTTAAAAACAGAAAATGCTAAAAGTATTTTTTCTTACTACAGAACTGATTTATTTAAAAAAAAACACACATGCAGGATATTGATTGAACTGCAGCTTTAAGGAACCTTATAGTTATACTGTGAAATTCTATGGAACCCCAACCCTCTCTAATAGCGCGTCTGAGATCAGATGCATTGTAAGGAACCCCAACCCTCTCTAATAGTGTGTCTGCGATCAGATGCATTGTAAGGAACCCCAACCCTCTCTAATAGCGCGTCTGAGATCAGATGCATTGTAAGGAACCCCAACCCTCTCTACTAGCGCGTCTGAGATCAGATGCATTGTAAGGAACCCCGACCCTCTCTAATAGTGCGTCTGAGATCAGATGCATTGTAAGGAACCCCAACCCTCTCTAATAGCGCGTCTGAGATCAGATGCATTGTAAGGAACCCCAACCCTCTCTAATAGCGCGTCTGAGATCATATGCATTGTAAGGAACCCCAACCCTCTCTAATAGCGCGTCTGAGATCAGATGCATTGTAAGGAACCCCAACCCTCTCTAATAGCGAGTCTGAGATCATATGCATTGTAAGGAACCAAAACCCTCTCTAATAGCGCTTCTGATATCAGATGCATTGTAACGAACACCAACCCTCTCTATCCTCTCTAATAGCGTGTCTGAGATCAGATGCATTGTAAGGAACCCCAACCCTCTCTAATAGTAAGTCTGAGATCAGATGCATTGTAAATTTCTTCTGTATTTGGTACAATTTTCAAATGACCTGAAAATTACAGGGAACCCTTTAGGGATGCCCGGGGGAACCCAATGGTTCTGTGGAACCTCTGTTGAAAAACAACAAATCTACACAACGGCATCACTGCCTCTCTTTTTCTGCTGCTAATAGCTTTCCCTACACAAGCTGTGTGTAGCATCCTGTTGTTTTTCCCCATTGCAGTGTTATATTGCTTGCATGCCTTTAAGATGTCATGCCCTTACGACATTGCAGTTTCCTACTGCAGAGCCTCCAGTATTTTGCACATAAATCTACTTGTGGTGGATGGAGGAACTTCCAAACAAATCTAATGGAAGACCCCTAATCTGTCCATTTTAAACATGTACGGTTGGAGTGCACACTATTGGCCTATGCAGCTATATTGATTAAAGTTGGTGCAAAAATCGGACCCCACAGTGACGTCACGGGCGCAACGGAGGTCCGCGCATGCGCAACACGAAGTACACACCACTGTGCACCCGGCGCATGCGCGCGGCATACCGACAAAGCACCCGGCATCACTGCAGTCCTCCGAGTTCCTCCCCCTATATTGTCATAGCGACAGGATGGAAACTACTGCGTTCAGTCTCATGACAAGACGCAGCTCATCATTTAAAGGCACAGCCCCTGCAGTGTAAACAGACACCGAAATACCTACTAATAGCTACCTATGTACCACCATAAATACCCAAAAATAAGGGTGTAAACCCATAAGAATATAAAAAAACAAACATATATCACATAAATAAATGTATGTAAGTGTAAAAGAAGCAATAAATATTTGAACATAGTGCAATAAATAGTACCCAAAAGACTAACAAGACAACAATGACAAACAACATACAGACATACATGAATGAAGTGTCTACGGGATAGATCTAACCACTTATAAAACAATAAGTCATCCCAAAAGAATGTTAGATATACACATGAATGAAAGTTCCAGTATAGCTTGCAATGAAATGGTAAACCAAAAGGAGGTGTCAGACGCGCAGACCCATCGCTGCTGCAACAACAGAATCATCGCCTGTCGAGAAAACATTTGAAGTTAAGCTGTTCGTCAAGTCCACCTCCATTAGACGTCCGCAAAAAATGTATCCAATATGCCTCACGTCTAGGTAGTGCTGCGTCCTTGTCTAGAGCACGTCTACGTGCTGGTACTGTCTCAATTCCCATAATCCTCAGAGCTGATATAGGATGTTTGTGCCGTACACAATGCTGTACAAGTACTGTGGGCAGTGTGCCTTTCATTCTTACGCCCTTATGCTCAATAAACCGTTGCTTGAGCATTCTTGTCTTACCGACATATAAGAGCCCACATGGACATTTAATAAAATATACATGTGTGGACCTACTGTACACGTGATCCTCTGCTTAATAGCAATATTCCTCCCTGTATGAGGATAACAAAATGTATCCCCTAAACAGAGAGTATTACATATAGAACAACTATACACCTGCAGCATATCACTGGTAGGAAGGTAAGGGGGTATATATAGGTGAGTGTTTTAGTATTAATCATAGCCCTCCCCTTGAGAAAGACGGCATGTGCAGTTGAAACGTTGGACCTTTTGGCTGTGATTAAATCTTAATTTTGCTAAGCCTGAGTGCCAGGATCTTCTTTTCTACAGCGCCTATATGGGACCTGCAGGACATCCCCTGATCCAGCCAACGCCTATACATGGGACCTGCAGGACATCCCCTGATCCAGCCAGCGCCTATACATGGGACCTGCAGGACATCCCCTGATCCAGCCAGCGCCTATACATGGGACCTGCAGGACATCCCCTGATCCAGCCAGCACCTATACATGGGACCTGCAGGACATCCCCTGATCCAGCCAGCGCCTATACATGGGACCTGCAGGACATCCCCTGATCCAGCCAGCGCCTATACATGGGACCTGCAGGACATCCCCTGATCCAGCCAGCACCTATACATGGGACCTGCAGGACATCCCCTGATCCAGCCAGCACCGGCAATTTACTTTATTCACTCAAGTAAGATGTGTGCCAGATATACTACTACTGATTAGCTATATTGATTAACCAACAGGGAATAAATGAGCAGTAAATACAAAGGTCACTGGTACCGCAGGGTCCACTGAGGGTCAACTGTGTGTAAGTGGACAACTAATCTTTAATTTGGCAATCAGCTTAAAGTGCCCCATGGCGGCAACTGATATATGTAGGAGAGCGAGTCTGCCTTTTAACCCTATGCATGGCGTTGCTGGCTCTCCGACAGAGAAGGGCTTCCTGCAGAGGACATGTTCATTGCCATTTCTGAGGGCAGCTGAAGCGTATGAGACGGTGACCCTGACCTTTCACAAGGTGACACTATTGTTTATCAGGTCAATGGAAACATGGCACCTGCAAGAGGACGGTCATAGTGTAAATATTATGGGAGTGACTCCAATGAAGTGGGAGAGGGAGAACGATCCTGACTTCTATGTGGGCCATCCCATTACAGTTAATTGGGGGCAAGCAATGCGTGCGAGAGAGTGAATGCAATGAAACTGTGGGGGTTTAATGGCACAGCATGGAACTGCATACATTCCATGTTCCCGGAGCCAGGCTATGAGGAAAGGAACTCTTTCCATCATGCACCCGTAGTGGCAGCCCATGGGTTACAGAATAGCTCAGTGTGGTGTCCTCACATTGTTACTTGTTAGGTTTCATTTCCCTGGGGATGGTGACACAAGAATCTGACAGAAAAAAAAGCTGTGTGTGCTGTGCACGCGCATAGTAAGTGAAACTTCTTTGTCTTTTGTCACAGAAATTGTATTTGTGATGGTGATGTTTTTAATTAAAAATCAAAACACAATTTCAGTTCCAAAACACAAAGAAGTTTGACCGCGTGTTTTAGCTATTTACACGTCTATATTTATAGTAACTGAATTCCTTGGGTGTGTGTGTGTCAGTCAGTGTGTGCGTGTGGTGTGTATGTCTCTCTCTGTGTCGTGCCCCCCCCTCCTGACTCTCTCCACCCCGGCGGAGCTGCGGACACGGTGGGCTCTGTCTGAGTCTCCCCCCGGCAGAGCTGCGGGCTGTGTGTCCTGTGGCAGCCAGCCCCCCTGCGGAGGTATGTGTGTCAGTCTGTGTGTGTGTCAGTCAGTGTGCATGTGTGTGTCAGTCAGTGTGTGTCAGTCAGTGTGCGTGTGTGTCAGTCAGTGTGCGTGTGTGTGTCAGTCACTGTGTGTGTGTGTCAGTCAGTGTGCGTGTGTGTGACAGTCAGTGTGTGTGTATGTATGTGTCAGTCAATGTGTGTGTCAGTCAGTGTGTTTGTGACAGTAAGTGTATGTGTGTATGTATGTGTCAGTCAGTGTGTGTGTGTGTCAGTCAGTGTGTGTGTGTATGTATGTGTCAGTCAGTGTGTGTGTCAGTCAGTGTGTTTGTGACAGTGTGTGTGTGTGTATGTATGTGTCAGTCAGTGTGTGTGTGTGTGTCAGTCAGTGTGTGTTTGTGTATGTATGCGGAGATGCGCACACGGCTGCATGTCCTGCTGCAGCCAGCGCACACGGCAGAGGTACAGGGCCATGCGGGTATGGGGTCACTGACCCTTTATAAGGAGCCTGAGCTGGGTGTATGGGGTCACTGACCCTTTATAAGGAGCCTGAGCTGGGTGTATGGGGTCACTGACCCTTTATAAGGAGCCTGAGCTGGGTGTATGGGGTCACTGACCCTTTATAAGGAGCCTGAGCTGGGTGTATGGGGTCACTGACCCTTTATAAGGAGCCTGAGCTGGGTGTATGGGGTCACTGGTTCTCGTAAGGTCTCTCTGCTGTATGTAGGGGGTCTCCATTGTACCCCCTCCCTAGTCTCCCCCCCTCCCCAGCAGACCCCCACACTATGTTGTATTACCTGTGAGGACCCCTGTCCCAGGGTGTGTGGGTTTCACGGCCTACCCCTCCCAGGCTTCATAGCATCCGCAGCATCCGCAGCCATCTTGAATTATCCAGGCTCTTCCCTTCTTCCTTTCTGCCTCAGCAGCCGCTCTGCGGCTGCGCAGCTCGCCACCTCGCCCGGCCCACTAAAACATTACCTTGGAGACCGAAGAGATGCGTCTCTGCCTTGTCCTCTCAACAGATCTGCGGCGCATGCGCAGTCCACAGCAATCGCTGCAGGGCAGCCATCTTTAATTTGGGCAAATAGCCCACAACCTATGCATCTGAGATCAAATGCAGAGTAAGCGTCCGGTGTGGGGGAGCAGCAGGAGTGGTGGCGGCGCTTACATTTTGAGCGGGTGTGGGGGAGCGGCGCCAGCGGCTAACGCCGCCGCCGCCACATGTCAGCGTGTGGGTGGGTGGGGGGAGCGGCGCTCGTTAGGAGCTGTGGCGGCGTGAGTAAATTTTGAGCAGGTGCGGGGAAGCGGTGCCGGCGGCTAGCGCCGCCGCCGCCGCCACATGTCAGCAGCCGTGTGGGGGGAGCGGCGGCAGTTAGGAGCGGCGCTGCCGCCGCCGCCGCATGTGTTTTGCCAGAACACAGCCCGGCCGCAACTGCCAGCACTTTGACGTCACATCCGTTTCATTTTCTGTCTCCACAATCCATTTTTGTCCCATTACGAATGAGGAGCCACTAAAGAAGTTTCACTTCAAAAACAGTTTTCGCACCCTTGATATACACCGTGGGTGGCCAACTCTAGCCCTCAAGGACAACTAACAGGTCAGGTTTTCAGGATATCCCTGCTTCAGCATAGGTAGCTCAATCAGCGGCTCAGTCTTTGAAGCAGGGATATCCGCAATACCTGGCCTGTTGGTAGCTCTTAAGGACTGGGGTCGGCCTCCCCTGCACGACACACGCGTCACAAGGACACACAGATATGAAAATCGTTTCGCATTAACCCCTCCGCTGCCAGAGAGGCCAGCAACACATTGCAGCGTGAAGGGGAAAATCTCTTCCATCCTTTGAGACCCAAAGCAAATAAGTGCGGGAATCCGGCCAGAAGCAGCCGGCCAAGGCATAAATACTCTCCAAGGGGAAAGCATTAGCCAGTAATTAGGTAATAATCCCTGCAGAACATGGCATTTACTGTGCCATAATACCCAGCTCCCAGGCCCTTACTGCGAGCGGAAGCAGGCGTTCCTTCCGCGTATTTCCGCAGTATATTCTTAGACATTTCTATTTTCCTTTGCGAGGCGTGTGCCTGGGGTGTTTTCCCCTGGAAGGTGTGAGAAGCCAGTCCGCTGGGAGAACACACGCACACGCACACGCACACGCACACGCTTAGGGCCGGATGCCCTGCAAGGTGAGAACCAATTACTTACACACAATGCAACGAGAGAGCGAGGAGCAGTTTGAAGCGCGCTGCAAAGAGTGTCCAAAAATGCAACTGCACCTCTCTTTTTAGCAGGCCAAAAGGGAAGATGGTATGTGTCCACATGTATTTAGTTACTAGTCTCACGCAGTGATCACACACACACAAAAAAAAAATACTTTTGAATATAAACTTACAATATAATGTTGCACATAAACAAATTTCTATTTAATTAGGGTCTCCGCCCTTTACTTCAATAACCCCCCCCCCCCAAATCTCTTATTGACCTAAGCAAAGCTAATTTGGCACACGGCACCTTCATACAGCGAGGGAAGGAGATGCATAGCTAACGCACTCTGCGAGCATCCATATAACAGCAACCAAGCTATAAACAATGCATAATGCATGGGCCCATGTTTACTAAACTGTGCTACGCTCCAGTGTACACTTAGGCACGCTAAGGTTAGCCCCATTTAACATGTTTTTCTCATAGCACGAAGAGCAGGCCTCAGAGATGCTGCCAAGATGTGTCATTAATTGCTTCAGCAGACGAGCCACGGTCTAAGAAACAAAGCCAGTCAAATTTGGGACCAAACAAGCGACCTGCACCTTTCTGAGTGAGTGACTTGTGATGAGTGAGACTGAGCTTTATGCAGAGGCCGCCTGGCATTGCAGCCATGTGTACCTGTGTGTGTCTCACACTACTTCTGCACTCAGCTAACAGACAGTCATTGCGTGTTTCTTCAGTTGGCCGACACTGTAGCTGTGGTTTGTGTGTATGTGAATTTCTCCTCGCGCACACACAAGGCAGACACGGCAGGTGTGTGTTGTGTGTAGTTGTCTCTGTGTCTGTATGTGCCGGGGAGCAGCTCCTGCAGAACTTACTGAAGGTCCCTCCAGATTCCAAGAAAGAATTTTCCAAAACGTACAGGAGAGTGCGAAACACAACGCCCAGAACCTGCCAGGCTCGCTACGCATCACTCCTACTACTACTACCACCAGTAGTACCACTACTACCACCACCACTACTACTATTACCACCACCACTAGTACCACTACTACCACCACCACTACTACTACTACCACCACCACTAGTACCACTACTACCACCACCACTAGTACCACTACTACCACCAACACCACCACTAGTACCACTACTACCACCACCACCACCACCACCACTACTACTACTACTACCACCACCACTAGTACCACTACTACCACCACCACTAGTACCACTACTACCACCACCACTACTACTACTACTACTACTACCACCACCACTAGTAATGCTACTACCACCACCACCACTACTACCATCACCACTAGTACTGCTACTACCATCACCACCACCACTACTACCACCACCACCACTTGTACCACTACTAGTACTGATACTACCACCACTACTACTACGACCACCACCAGTACCACTACTAGTACGGCTACTACCAGGAGCTAGCAAGGAACGCCGTGTCACCGCACCATTACTAGGAGGCACAAGACGGGGTTGCAGCAGATTCCCAGAGCTGAAATGAACCCGATTCAGCTCTGGAGACCCTCCCCGCTCCCACTTATGGACAAAATCAAACCCCTCTCCTCAAGTGGCAGCAATCCGGCAAATATACATAGCTACTATTTTACATCATTGCCACCAGGAGGTAACATGGCGCTGATCCCGGTTCCGGGCAAAATGACTGTTTTCAGTGCTGGCGCTCCCTCGAGCATCCGGAATCCAAGTGGGTCGCTGCTGTCCACCAATAGATAGCCACAGCCAATGAGGTTGAGTCTTCCTATTGACACGTGGAGCAAGCAAAATGTGGTGGCTGTAGTGTTTCCCCATAAGGGAGCGCGGCACCAGGGATTATCTCGGGGAATCAGGTCCCTCGCGCTGAAAATAAGTCAAATACCACAAAATGTCCTTCCCCTACCAAGAATGGAAAATCAATCAGACAAGAATTCCCAGGCAGGATTACTGCTTTATGGCACTTTCACCTGAATTAAGGTGATTTATGGTTTTTTTGTATATAGGTCCAAACGCTCTTACATTTAACAGACTTCAGATAACCACCCCGGGCCTGACCCATTCTTTCTGTACAAGACACAGAACTTTATACTGGACATCCTGTTATATGAACACTGTGTAACTCTTCCATCATTCTTCTGGTACAGAACCACACGTAGACATACATAATCTTATCAAGCACAAAACCCAGACCCACAGTATTATATATTTATAGATTTGTGCCAACTGGCGTGCTGCTGGGAACGGGACCTGAAATCTAACACAATACATGTGTATAAACCCTACCAGCAGGTCCCACACTACTGTTATGCTGTGTCCTGTGTGTTTCCTGCTCCGCACAGAGACAGGGAAACAAATCAATGATATAATCAATAGCATGGGACGTGTGACATGTAAGAGCAGACTACGGCCTCGGGCATGGACAGCGCCGTGCTGCTGCTCGGCACTGAGCCCCTGCAGCCGCAATGAGAGCGGCTTTAGCAGGGGCTTGCGCACGTGTCCGCACGCTTGGGGAAGCGTGTGTCTGACGGAGTTTTGACATTTGGCGCTCGCAGGAGCGCAGGGCCGGTCACGTGAGCGGTTCGCCCAATGAGGGCGCACCAGCTCCGTGACGTCACTGGCCCGCCCCCAGACCCGCCCACGGACGGCCCGCTGTGTAAGGCCAGGGAAAGCGCCGCTTTCCCTGCGCCTCAGCGCGCCTCCGCACTGTTTTGGGCACTATGTCCCAGGCCTAAGGATTACAATTTAAAAGCACTGTATGTGCTAATGTGTGAGCTACAGAGCCATTAAAACTGCTTAAAAACAACAGAAGTGTCCTGAGAAATAAAGTGAAACAATGATTAGGGCTCTTCTGCTGCTTTATAACCAGCTGACAGAGTCTGAGAGTGGGAGAGAAGCATTGACATTTTGTCGCTTTATAATAAACTAGCTGAGAGACCCGGCGTTGCCCGGGATGTAAATGCGTAATAGGTAGTATTATTTATAAATCGTGGAACAATAGATGACTATTTGTTGTAAAGGTTTCATAATAATGTTGAAAAGAAAGATGGAAGAAAATGTAATACGATGTTGTAAAAAAATGGTTTATTGTAAACACACCACAGTACAATGTATATTTTGGTGACATAAGTGATGTGAAAATGTGAGGCGTGTGTCCTGCTAGGGTGTGAGGCGGCGGATGGGTGTTCAGTACGGGTGGCGCGTGGGTAGTGAGTGCTGGCTGTGGGTTGGGGTCCTGCTAGGGTGTGAGGCGGCGGGTGTGTGGCGAGTGCGGGTGACAGCTGGTCAGTGATATTGTTGCGTAGGGGCAGGATGCGGCAGGTGTGTGTCGAGTGTGTGGGTTGTCTGTTGAATGCGTGCGGCGGGTGGGGGGAGGTGGGAGGTGGTGTGAAGGGGGAGGAGGGGGGAGGTGGTGTGAAGGGGGAGGAGGGGGGAGGTGGCGTGAATGGGGAGGAGGTGGGAAGGGGAAGGGGGGGTGGAGGCGGTGGGAAGGGGGGGTGGAGGCGGTGGGAAGGGGGGGGAGAGGCGGTGGGAAGGGGGGGGGAGGCGGTGGGTAGGGGGGGGGAAGCGGTGGGAAGGGGGGGGAGGCGGTGGGAAGGGGGGGGAGGCGGTGGGAAGGGGGGGGGAGGCGGTGGGAAGGGGGGGGGAGGCGGTGGGAAGGGGGGGTGGAGGCGGTGGGAAGGGGGGGGGGGCGGTGGGAAGGGGGGGGAGGCGGTGGGAAGAGGGGGAGGCGGTGGGAAGGGGGGGGAGGCGGTGGGAGGCGGTGGGAAGGGGGGGGAGGCGGTGGGAAGGGGGGGGAGGCGGTGGGAAGGGGGGGGAGGCGGTGGGAAGGGGAGGTGAAGGGGGGTGGAGGGGAGGTGAAGGGGAGGTGAAGGGGGGTGGAGGGGAGGTGAAGGGGGGTGGAGGGGAGGTGAAGGGGGTGTGGAGGGTGTGGAGGGGAGGTGAAGGTGGTGTGGAGGGGAGGTGAAGGGGGTGTGGAGGGGAGGTGAACGGGGGGGTGTAGAGGAGGTGTAGTGGAGGTGGAGGGGGGGGTGAAGGGGGGGTGGCGGGGAGGTGAAGGGGGGGGGGTGGCGGGGAGGTGAAGGGGGGGGTGGTGGGTAGGTGAAGGGGGGGGGGTGGCGGGGAGGGGGGTGGAGGGGAGGTGAAGGGGGGGGTGTAGAGGAGGTGAAGGGGAGGTGGAGGGGGGGTGAAGGGGGGGGGTGGCGGGGAGGTGAAGGGGGGGTGGCGGGGAGGTGAAGGGGGGGGGGGGGTGGCGGGGAGGTGAAGGGGGGGTGGCGGGGAGGTAGGGGGGGGGGTGGCGGGGAGGTGAAGGGGGGGGGTGGCGGGGAGGTGAAGGGGGGGTGGCGGGGAGGTGAAGGGGGGGGGTGTGGCGGGGAGGTGAAGGGGGGGGGTGGCGGGGAGGTGAAGGGGGTGTGGAGTGGAGGTGAAGGGTAGGTGAGGGGGGGGTGGAGGGGAGGTGAAGGGGGTGGAGGGGAGGTAAGGGGGTGGAGGGGAGGTGAAGGGGGGTGGAGGGGAGGTGGAGGGGAGGTGAAGGGGGGGGGAGTGGCAGGGAGGTGAAGGGGGGGTGGCGGGGAGGTGAAGGGGGGTGGCGGGGAGGTGAAGGGGGTGGAGGGGAGGTGAAGGGGGGTGGAGGGGAGGTGAAGGGGGGGGGTGGCAGGGAGGTGAAGGGGGGGTGGCGGGGAGGTGAAGGGGGGTGGCGGGGAGGTGGAGGGGAGGTGAAGGGGGGGTGGAGGGCAGGTGAAGGGGGGTGGAGGGGAGGTGAAGGGGAGGGGAAGGGGAGGGGAAGGGGATGTGGAAGGGAGGGGAAGTGGAGTGAGGGGAGGTGAGGGGTGGGTGAGGGGAGGTGAAGGGGGGTGAAGGGGGTGAGGGGAGGTGAAGGGGGTGAGGGGAGGTGGGGGGTAATCGGGGAGACACTGACACTGGAGGGGAGGTGAAGGGGGGGGGTGGAGGGGAGTGGAGGTGAAGGGGGGGGGGTGGAGGGGAGGTGAAGGGGGGGGTGGAGGGGAGGTGAAGGGGGGGTGGAAGTGAGGGGAAGTGGAGTGAAGGGGGGTGAGGTGAGGGGAGGTGAAGGGGGGTGAGGGGAGGTGAAGTCCGCTCACTCACCCGTCCGGCAGGTCCCACGTGGATCTGAGGCGGGAGGCAGCGTGTTGTGGCCGCTCCCCCGCTGTGTCCCGGGCGCTCGCTCCCCCGCTGACTGTAGCGGCGCCGGGGGGGGGGGGGGACTGAAAGCGCGGGAAACAGGGAGGCTTCCGGCCGCCGCCGCGAGTGAGGCCGCCGCCATCTTGGGCACTCGGTGCCGCGAGGCAGGCTGCCTGGCCACTGGCTGTTCCCCCGCCGGGGAGGGGGGTGAGTTGTGAGCGCCGGGGAGGGGGGGGCATGTATATGTGTGGGGGGGGGAGAGGTGGGAGATATAGAGGGGGGGTCTCGCACGGCCGCTGACACTGGGTGGGGGGGGCGCTGAAGGGGTAATAATAGTGTGTTTCCCGCTGACTGTAGCGGCGCCGGGGGGGGGGGGGAGCGGGGTGAAAGCGCGGGAGACACGGGGAGAGGAGGTGCGCGCGGGTCACGATGTTCAGGGAGGTGTGTGTGTGTGTGACACTGTGTGTGTGTGTGTGTGTGACACTGTGTGTGTGACACTGTGTGTGTGACAGTGTGTGTGTGTCACTGTGTGTGTGTGTGTGTGTGTGTGTGTGTGTGTGTCACTGTGTGTGTGTGACACTGTGTGTGTGTGGTGACACTGTGTGTGTGTGTGTGTGTGTGTGTGTGTGTGTGTGTGTGTGTGTGTGTGTGTGTGTGTGTGTGTGTGTGTGTGTGTGTGTGTGTGTGTTTTTTTGGCCCGTCACTCCGCCTCAGGCCAATGAGAGGTGTGCGGGGGCGGGCGGCCCAAGGGACCAATGAGATTGCCGCTAGGGACACCGGACATCCAGGCAGGCAAACATACAGTGCTTTCACTAATATAGTATAAGATGTGCTATTTTGTTACGCCCAGTGGGGGCGCCGTTTAAACTTTCATCTTTTGACCATATCTATTAGGGCTCTTCGTATGCAGTCGTTATTGGGACAGAGTTTTATGGGACAGTTATAGGAGCAGTTAGGGGGATGTTATAGGGGACGGTTATAGGAGCAGTTAGGGGGATGTTATAGGGGACGGTTATAGGAGCAGTTAGGGGGACGGTTATAGGCTCAGTTAGGGAGATGTTATAGGGGACGGTTATAGGAGCAGTTAGGGGGACGGTTATAGGAGCAGTTAGGGGGATGTTATAGGGGACGGTTATAGGAGCAGTTAGGGAGATGTTATAGGAGCAGTTAGGGGAGATGTTATAGGGGACGGTTATAGGAGCAGTTAGGGGGATGTTATAGGAGCAGTTAGGGGAGATGTTATAGGGGACGGTTATAGGGGACGGTTATAGGAGCAGTTAGGGGGACGTTATAGGGGACGGTTATAGGAGCAGTTAGGGAGATGTTATAGGAGCAGTTAGGGGAGATGTTATAGGGGACGGTTATAGGAGCAGTTAGGGGGATGTTATAGGAGCAGTTAGGGGGACGTTATAGGGCACGGTTATAGGAGCAGTTAGGGAGATGTTATAGGAGCAGTTAGGGGAGATGTTATAGGGGACGGTTATAGGAGCAGTTAGGGGGATGTTATAGGAGCAGTTAGGGTGACGTTATAGGGGACGGTTATAGGAGCAGTTAGGGGGACGGCTATAGGAGCAGTTAGGGGGACGGTTATAGGAGCAGTTAGGGGGATGTTATAGGGGACAGTTATAGGAGCAGTTAGGGGGACGGCTATAGGAGCAGTTAGGGGGACGGTTATAGGAGCAGTTAGGGGGACGTTATAGGAGCAATTAGGGGGACGTTATAGGGGACAGTTATAGGAGCAGTTAGGGGGACGTTATAGGAGCAATTAGGGGGACGTTATAGGGGACAGTTATAGGAGCAGTTAGGGGGACAGTTATAGGAGCAGTTAGGGGGACGGTTATAGGAGCAGTTAGGGAGATGTTATAGGGGACAGTTATAGGAGATGTTATAGGGGACGGTTATAGGAGCAGTTAGGGGGACGGTTATAGGAGCAGTTAGGGGGACGGTTATAGAGCAGTTAGGGAGATGTTATAGGGGACGGTTATAGGAGCAGTTAGGGAGATGTTATAGGAGCAGTTAGGGGAGATGTATAGGGGACGGTTATAGGAGCAGTTAGGGTGACGTTATAGAGGGACGGTTATAGGAGGAGTTAGGGTGACGTTATAGGGGACGGTTATAGGAGGAGTTAGGGGGATGTTATAGGAGCAGTTAGGGGATGTTATAGGGGACAGTTATAGGAGCAGTTAGGGGGGACGGCTATAGGAGCAGTTAGGGGGACGGTTATAGGAGCAGTTAGGGGGACGTTATAGGAGCAATTAGGGGGACGTTATAGGGGACAGTTATAGGAGCAGTTAGGGGGACGTTATAGGGGACAGTTATAGGAGCAGTTAGGGGGACGTTATAGGGGACAGTTATAGGAGCAGTTAGGGGGACGTTATAGGAGCAATTAGGGGGACGTTATAGGGGACAGTTATAGGAGCAGTTAGGGGGACAGTTATAGGAGCAGTTAGGGGGACGGTTATAGGAGCAGTTAGGGGGACGGTTATAGGAGCAGTTAGGGGGACGGTTATAGGAGCAGTTAGGGGGATGTTATAGGAGCAGTTAGGGGGATGTTATAGGGGACGGTAATAGGAGCAGTTAGGGAGATGTTATAGTTGTTATCTTTCTTTGCATCAATTAAATGTCACACTGTCACACGCAAAAAATGTTTGCTGCGAACCAAAGCAAAATTGTATCTGGAATAATTGACCTGCACCTCCCAGAGTGTCCGCTGGCCCGATGCACAAGAAAGAGCGCTTTTATCAACTCAGCGGTGCAGTCTTTGACTGAGCCACCTGTGCTGAAGCAAGGATATCTTGACCTGTTGGTGGCACTTGAAGACTGGAGGTGGGCACTAACAGATTGCAGGAACACAAAGGGCCCTCAGCAATAGCAATGTTTAGGAAAGTACTCCAGTACTGAAATTGAAAAAGCTTTTTAATTTCCTTTTCAGACTATGTTTTTATTGGATTTTTTTAAGTTACATTTTTTAAGGAAAGGGGACAGAAAGCAAAGAGGAGGAACAGTGTACTAAATATAAAAAAGGTTACATTTGAGAAACAATAAAAACTTAACTGAATCATAACTTCACGAAGCAGAAACCTGTCCCAAACCTGCACCATGCCCGGACATTGGGAACAGGGAGATAACATCCCGAGACACAGAACGACTAATACACCCCAAATACGGCCAGGAACAAGACGTGCTTAAGAGTCTATTAAATGCTAATAACGTTTCCTATACACACGGGGACGGGGTACTTTCAGTTTAGCTTGGACCCCGGCAGGCTCACTTGGATTTAGGTTTTGGGCAAGGACACAAAATCCTCTCCGGTAATGACATAAAGGAATGTAACAATAAACATATAATGAAAAAAATGTCCACATTCCTTTATTGTCCTTTTTATTATCACAATATTACTATCCTATCGGTATATTGCCGACCGCGTGCCACATCTGGATATGACAGAGAGTACCCCCCCCCCCGCCTCCATATCATTGTACCCCAAAACTGGAACAATCTACCGGAGACTCTCACAGTCGCCACCAGGCTAAGTTCTATCAAATCTAAGGCTGTCTCACATTTTAATCTGGTCTGTAACTGTTATATACGCCTATAATATATATTATCTCTTACTGTGCATGCAATGCCTTGTATATACTGTATACCCTGTTCACTTATGTAACTGTATTTGTAACCATGTATTTGTCATTTTAACGCTGTGCCCAGGACATACTTGAAAACGAGCGGTAACTCTCACTGTATTACTTCCTGATAACACATTTTATAAATAAATAAATACATTCTGCGGCCAGTCAGAGGGGAGGCGCAGAATTTGACACCCCCCGCTATAATAAATGCACAATCTCCCGTTGGTAGTGATAAAAGTCAGAAGCTCTCGCTCCACACACTCAACGCGAATTACCTGCGCAAAAACAGCATTACTATAACCACTCGCGTGGGCGCACCTTGCAATGAGTGGCGCGTTACCCGCGACGTGCCTTTGCTGTGGGTTTCTGCCCAGGTAGGACAGTTACGGTCTCGGTGTTATGTAAAAGAGAGATTGCTATTCGTGGGGTCTTCAAGTGAAAGACTTAAAGGGCAGTCCGGTGGCAATATATAGTGATACTGAGCACCGTCACTATTTCTGTTTATTCGCGCACACATTTACGGGCTGATAGCACCACCATCAAAAACTCCCATTTAAGGCTGCGCTCATAGTGCTGGCGACAGCGCCGCAATAGCGTCGCGTCAAAACAAAAGCATTGCCGCCGCGTGCGCTTATAGTAAGCGCGACGCGATGGAGCGACGGCCTGGTCGCGACCGCGGGAAGTCATCTCGATTTGATTTTTCCAGTGACCGCAGCCTGATGTCGCATCGCCGGCACTATAAGCGCAGCCTCAATAGGATGCGACGAGCTCATTGGGACTTCGCTCTGGCTGCAAAGGGGTTACAAAAACGCATTTAAACAAGCGACCTCTCATCTGTGCTCTTGTAAAAGGACGAGAGAAGCAAGTTTTGTTTTTAATGGGGTTTTTAGAGAGGCCTCATTAAGAGTGATTACCAATACAGAGCTCCCCTGCAATGAGGCGCCCCTTTTCTGCAGAGAGACGGCATGCCGGCTTACCTTCACCACCCCACAGAGGCTCCTCTGTTCCACATGATAGCGGCGCCGAGAGCCCAGCGGCTGAGGAACGCGCTGCGCCGCAGGAAAGCTCCCCGTGAGAAGGGAAGGAGAGAGAGAGAAGTCCCCTGCCAGCCCCCTGCGCTCCCCGGCTATTATACCCCCACCCTGCAAAAACTGTAACCCGAACCCCAGCTCCCAGTCCCGGCCAAGCTCCGGCGCTGGAGAGAGAGGTGTAACCAGGGCGCTGTGCCAAGTCCTTCTCTGCTGGCAGCAAAGTCAGGTCCCTCGTCTCCCAATTTCCCCTCCTCCTCCTCCTCCTCCTCCTCCCCCAAACACACACAGACCGCTAACTCTCACTCTGCTGCTCCTACCCAGTGAGTGAAAGCAGCGGGACTGGCAGAGCTAGGCCCTGTTTGTATGATGCTTGTGCTGAATGTACGCAGAGAGAACAGTTAGCAAAATACCCGGGATCAATCCAAAAAAAAAAAAGACCTTTTAAAAATGCTGAAGTTTGGGAAAATGGATAAAAAGGAGTTGTACTCTGCACTACTGTACATCGTCGCACTTCTATCACTCTTATTGTTTAACATGGAGACCTGCGTGGTTTCCAAAGACCTGTACACATTTAGATGGTAAGCCCTTCAGGGCTGGGACTCCTGTTCCTAATGTTACTTTTATGTAGTATTATTATTATTACTATTAAGTCCCGTGTGTTACTGCTGGGATGGTGCTATATAAATAAAGATATACATACGTACACACAGTGTTATCTGTAAAGAAAGCTAGTTGGTCCATTAAAGTCGGTATGTAAAAATGAACAAGAAATCGGGTTACTCCAGTAAATGTCCTTTTTGTTTGAATTTGTTGGCGATTCTCATGTATGTGCCGTATCTTTGTATATTTCTTGCACATCCTTAGCCACCTGGCAAATATATTTATTGTAAAAGTGAGAATAAAGGAGGGAAGGAGAGAGAGAGAGAGAGAGAGAGAGAGAGAGAGAGAGAGAGAGAGAGGAGAGAGAGAGAGAGAGAGAGAGAGAGAGAGAGAGAGAGAGAGAGAGAGAGAGAGAGAGAGGGGAGAGAGAAGAGAGGAAAGGAGAGAGAGAGGAGAGAAGAGAGGAAAGGAGAGAGAAAGATGAGGAATGGAGAGAGAGGAGAGAAGAGGGAAGGCGAGAGAGGAGAGGAGAGGGAGAAGTGGGCGGAGGGAGGGAGGAGAGAAGAGGGAAGGAGAGGGAGGAGAGAAGAGGGAGAAGAGGGAAGGAGAGAGAATGGGATAGAAGGAGAGAGAAGGAGAGAGAGAGGAGAGAGAGAGAGGGGAGAGAGAGAAGTGGGCGGAGGGAGGGAGGAGAGAAGAGGGAAAGAGAGAGAGAGATAGAGAGAAGGAGAGAGAGGGAAGGAGAGGGAGGAAGAGAGGGAAGGAGAGAGAAAGGAAAGGAGAGAGAGAGGAGAGGAAAGGAGAGAGAGGAGAGGAAAGGAGAGAGGAGAGGAAAGGAGAGAGGAGAGGAATGGAGGGAGAGGAGAGAAGAGGGAAGGCGAGAGAGGAGAGGAGAGGGAGAAGTGGGCGGAGGGAGGGAGGAGAGAAGAGGGAAGGAGAGAGGGAGGGAGAAGAGGGAAGGAGAGAGAGAGAGAGGGAGGAAGAGAGAGAAGGAGAGAGGGAAGGAGAGAGAGAAGAGGGAGAAAGAAGGAGATAGAGAGGAGAGAGGGGAAGGAGAGAGAGAGAGAGAGAGAGAGGAGAGAGAGGGAAGGAAGAGAGGAGAGAGGGAAGGAGAGAGAGAGAGAAGGAGAGATAGAGAGAAGGAGGGAGAGAGTGAGGAAGAGAGAGATGAAGGCGCACCCTGTTATAAAATATTTATTGCTCAAGAGCCAGAGAAGAGAGAAAAATTACTTTGATAAATTGATTTTTGAAGACTTGATCAAAATGCCTGAGGATTATTGTAGCATAGAGGGCCTTTCCTACCTTGATGCAAGTCTCTGATGATTGATCTAAGGCTGGGGCCATAGACGGGGTAGCAGGGCTGAGGCGCGCCGACGCTGAGGGAGGCGGGGCAGTGACGTCGCTGGGCCAATCGCCCGTGACGCACCGACGTCAACGTCACGGCGCCGACATCACGGCGCCGTGACATTGACGCTGCTCCGCGCTGATTGGATGTTTTCAGCCGACAGCGCTCTGAAAAACAGTTTGGCTGTCGGCTGAAAAATCCAGCGCCTCAGCACGCCTGCGGACGCTCGCGTGAGCCCCCTCTAAACACATCCTTATGGAGGATGCAGGGGCTCAGCGCTGCTTGTCCTTCTATGGACTCAGCCTAATTCCCATGTAGACAGCAGACGTGCCTAATAAACGCATTGGTACTGTACCATATGACACACTCTTCCCCCCCCCCCTCCCCCAGGAGGCCTGAACATCCGCCACTGGGAGCCTGGGGTGTATCCCGGAACGTACTGCTTACAGCGCCTCCACCTGTGCAGGGATTCTAGTGTGTAGAATAACCCCTGGCACAGGAACCACATACAGTGAGTACTTACACCAGGGTATGGGTAAAACAGCTTACTACATGCACACAGAACCATATAACAATATAACCATATGACAATAGTGTCCCGCTGTAACACTGGGCCTCACAGGGCCATGACCCCACACCTTATTCCCCAACACAGTGTCCCAAGAGTCCCCCAGCCACCCAAGTGTAAGGCAGCGCTGCCCACTAGTTTGCGTAGGTGGTTGGTGCACGTGTTGTGAAGAAGCTACCTGCCGGGTGTGTCCACCCGCATCTCCCAGTAGCAGTGGAGGTTGGGGGGGGGAGGGGAGCAGGAGACGGGGCACCAGAGGGGACCAGGGCTACACATATATAAGCATAAAGTCAGAAATGATTTAACAATACAAAAAAAGAAGCTATTTGCAGCACGTGAATAAGATGTACACACCGTGTAATGCTCAGACATCAGCGATGGAGAGGGACGTCCTCAAATCCATCCCTTCTCCTATTGCAATAGAAAGTGCCCCAGTAATAAGTGTGTAACAGAACCAGCACTGCTACTGTGGGACCTGCATGTAATAAAGGGGAAAGGGTTAAAGAGTAACCCAAAAGAAATCCTATTTGCACTCCCTCACATGGTCAGCTCTTCAGGGCAGGGACTCCTGCTAGGGAGTGCAAATAGGATTTCGTTTGGGTTACCCGTGAACCCTTTCCCCTTTATTATATGTATATAATTCCCGTATGCACCCCTGACCTATATATATTCTACATGTCCGGAGAGCGGCAATATTTTTTGTTTTGTATGTATAGGACCTGTGTGTAAGAAAGGAGTGACGCTGTGTACGCCACATTACTAATGAATACTGAGCATGACAGCCACTTCTGACACAGAAGCTTCATTATAACCGCTGCCCCCCGCCGCCTGCCCACAACCCCCTGTAACCTCATATAATAACCCCCCAGTGTGAGGTAACCTCATGTAATAACCCCCCAGTGTGAGGTAACCTCATATAATAACCCCCCCAGTGTGAGGTAACCTCATATAATAACCCCCCAGTGTGAGGTAACCTCATGTAATAACCCCCCCAGTGTGAGGTAACCTCATATAATAACCCCCCCATTGTGAGGTAACCTCATGTAATAACCCCCCCAGTGTGAGGTAACCTCATATAATAACCCCCCAGTGTGAGGTAACCTTGTATAATAACTCCCCCAGTGTGAGGTAACCTCATATAATAACCCCCCCAGTGTGAGGTAACCTCATGTAATAACCCCCCCAGTGTGAGGTAACCTCATATAATAACCCCCCCAGTGTGAGGTAACCTCATATAATAACCCCCCCAGTGTGAGGTAACCTTGTATAATAACTCCCCCAGTGTGAGGTAACCTCATATAATAACCCCCCCAGTGTGAGGTAACCTCATATAATAACCCCCCCAGTGTGAGGTAACCTTGTATAATAACTCCCCCAGTGTGAGGTAACCTCATATAATAACCCCCCAGTGTGAGGTAACCTTGTATAATAACTCCCCCAGTGTGAGGTAACCTCATATAATAACCCCCCCAGTGTGAGGTAACCTCATGTAATAACCCCCCCAGTGTGAGGTAACCTCGTATAATAACCCCCCCAGTGTGAGGTAACCTCATATAATAACCCCCCCAGTGTGAGGTAACCTCATATAATAACCCCCCCAGTGTGAGGTAACCTCATATAATAACCCCCCCAGTGTGAGGTAACCTCATGTAATAACCCCCCCAGTGTGAGGTAACCTCGTATAATAACCCCCCCAGTGTGAGGTAACCTCATATAATAACCCCCCCAGTGTGAGGTAACCTCATGTAATAACCCCCCCAGTGTGAGGTAACCTCATATAATAACCCCCCCAGTGTGAGGTAACCTCATATAATAACCCCCCCAGTGTGAGGTAACCTCATATAATAACCCCCCCAGTGTGAGGTAACCTCATATAATAACCCCCCCAGTGTGAGGTAACCTCATATAATAACTCCCCCAGTGTGAGGTAACCTCATATAATAACCCCCCCAGTGTGAGGTAACCTCATATAATAACCCCCCCAGTGTGAGGTAACCTCATATAATAACTCCCCCAGTGTGAGGACCACGCACTATTGGTTAACCCTTTGGCTGCCAGAACGTCCTGCACCACATTGGTTAATGTCTTGGTCTCGAGAAGAGCAGCGTGAGGGTGAAAGTGAGATTCTCGTCACACAGCGCGGATAGGGGAGGCGGGTCCCGTCAGTGGAAAGCGTAGGGCTGCGGAATTGGACATCTCGCCGCGACCATGTCTCCGCCGGCACATGGCCGCTGTGGGACCCTTCGCCGCTGGACACTCAGCCACCGGCTGCTTCACCAATAAGGTAAGTTAATTTAAGGGGGCTTTGTGATTAGGGTAGGTGGTTAAGGATAGGGGTTTAGGGTAGGGGTTTAGGGTGTCGATTTAGGGTGGGGGTTAAGTATTGGGGTTTAAGGTGGGGGTTATGTATAGGGGTTTAAGGTGAGGATTTAGGGTGGGGGTTAAGTATAGGGGTTAACGGTGAGGGTTTAGGGTGGGGGTTAAGTATAGGGGTTTAAGGTGAGGATTTAGGGTGGGGGTTGATGAAAGGGGTTTTAGGGTGAGGGCTTTGGGCAAGGGGTTTTAGGGTGAGGGATAAGGTGTTGGTAGGGGGTAACGTTAGTAATAAGTGTTAATATTAGGGGGGTTTGGATAGTTACATAGTTACATAGTTACATAGTTACATAGTAGATGAGGTTGAAAAAAAGACGTATATCCATCAAGTTCAACCTATGCTAAATTTAGACCACATATACTTTATCCTATATCTATACTTACATATTGATCCAGAGGAAGGCAAACAAAAAACCCCAGTGTTATATCACCCAATGATATCTCATAAGGGGAAAAATAAATTCCTTCCCGACCCCAAGAATTGTCAATCGGATTAATCCCTGGATCAACATCCTTCCCATGTATACTGATTTGGTATATCCCTGTATACCTTTCCTTTCTAAAAAGATGTCCAACCTTTTTTTGAACAAATCTATTGTATCTGCCATCACAGTCTCCATGGGTAATGAATTCCACATTGTAACTGACCTTACTGTAAAGAACCCTTAAGGGATTAGGTGTTGGTAGGGGGTAGCGTTAGTATTACAGGTTAATATTAGGGGGGGTTTAGGGTACGGGATAAGGTGAGGGGTTTACCTGGATGGCGAACCGGCCGGTGGCGAGATTTCCCCTGCGACGAGGTAAGTGGCGGCTAAATGCCGGCGGTGATTTGGTCGCGGCTATATGTCCGAGACCATTGTGCTGCAGATCACCCAGGCACTGCAGGGGTTATAAACCCTTCCATGGAATAGTAAATGACACATGGCAAGGTGCACATTCCCTGTCCACATCTGCCTCTCGCAGTCGGGCTGGGTAACCTATTTACAGACATTATGTATGAAACGTCTGAAACGGCTTTCTCTTTTGGGTTGCCAAAATCGGCAAAGCAAACGATCCCTACTCAAAATGAGATTTCCCTGTGTGCTGGCTGGAAATGTCTCCCCCCGCGCTATCAGGGACTACACCAGGGGGGCGAAAACTAGGGGGCGCCACATTTTCAGGGGGGGGGGAGTAGGCGCGGCGGTTACAGAGGCCCCGCGCTGGCCCGAATGCATTTAAATTAAATGCTGGGGATCGCGCCAGGCCTCTGTAACTTTATTTACCTTAACTTAACACCCTGGCGTCGCCATGGCAACCCAGCGTCATTTGGGTCACGTGAAGTCACATGACATCGCTGCATCATTTGACGCCGGAGCCGAGGCGGGGACGCGGCCAGGGGGTGAGAGCAGGCAGGGGGGGCGCAGGGAGGAGAGTTTGCGCATCCCTGGTCTACAATGAGGCTGAGATGTTAATGGCATGTGCAAAAAAAAAATGCTTCTTTGCGGCAAAATATGATAATAGTGAGATAATGAGGCAATAGCGCTCACCCGTTCAACTTGAAGTAAACCATAAAAGTCTGTTATTGGTGTTAGCGCGGGATTTAGTTGTTCTGTATCAACCCCCAAATCTATTTGACGCAGCGCGGATATTTATTATTTAATAAATACATTATTTTCACAGTACGGCTATTATAAATAATACACGAAAAATGTATATTTACCGGTACTCATTAAACAAAAATACACATAATCCTGTTTTCATTTAAATTGTATCAATCAGGTGCTCTACATAACCCAATGCGTCAGAAGCCATTTCTAAGAACAGTGACGTGTCTTACCCGGTGTGTGTAACGCCTTCGTACATACAGTACACAGTTTCTGAATGTTTGTATTACTTTTTGACACAACAAAGAAAGTAAAATAAAATCTTAGCCTCTGTATTTTCCTGGAGAAAGATATTCTGTATGTGTGCATCTTCTCCTCGTCGCCCCCTCGTCGCCCCCTCGTCGCCCCCTCTCGCCCCCTCTCTGCTGTGACCATGCCTTTGCACTGACCTACCCCGTCTTCTTGATCACTTGTGCAGCCAATGACCAAACATCTAATGATCTCCTGAACTGACAAGTCTGGAGTCCACCTCCATTATCGGAGGCGCGGGGCTGGTGTTGGACTTTGCGTTTGATCACCAGACCGCACTGTTGTGCAAAGCAGTTTTACCACGAAGTTACACGGGGATAAGCAGAGCATTGCAGTGTTCGAGAAGGCTGCAGAGCATTTCTCCTCTATACTGCTAGTGACTGGCATAGTGTTGCCTAGCAGATTCTGCAGAGCATATTTCCGCTACGGTTTAAATGGACGGCTTTGCATATTTACAAAATAGGCTGCATAGCTCATCAACTGCTACCCTGACCTGCAGTGCCCTGCTTATTACTACAGGGTACGCTGCTGTAGCATTGTCCACAAAAATGCCAATGACAAGCAGAGCCTTGCGCCTTTACTGCTAGTCCTGAGACTATCCTGCAGCAGCAGAGACGTTCTCCTATACTGCTAGTCCTGAGACTATCCTGCAGCAGCAGAGAGACGTTCTCCTATACTGCTGGTCCTGAGACTATCCTGCAGCAGCAGAGACGTTCTCCTATACTGCTAGTCCTGAGACTATCCTGCAGCAGCAGAGACGTTCTCCTATACTGCTAGTCCTGAGACTATCCTGCAGCAGCAGAGAGACGTTCTCCTATACTGCTAGTCCTGAGACTATCCTGCAGCAGAGAGACGTTCTCCTATACTGCTGGTCCTGAGACTATCCTGCAGCAGCAGAGAGGTTCTCCTATACTGCTAGTCCTGAGACTATCCTGCAGCAGCAGAGACGTTCTCCTATACTGCTGAGCCTGAGACTATCCTGCAGCAGCAGAGACGTTCTCCTATACTGCTAGTCCTGAGACTATCCTGCAGCAGCAGAGAGACGTTCTCCTATACTGCTAGTCCTGAGACTATCCTGCAGCAGCAGAGAGACGTTCTCCTATACTGCTAGTCCTGAGACTATCCTGCAGCAGCAGAGACGTTCTCCTATACTGCTAGACTATCCTGCAGCAGCAGAGAGACATTCTCCTATACTGCTAGTCCTGAGACTATCCTGCAGCAGCAGAGAGACGTTCTCCTATACTGCTAGTCCTGAGACTATCCTGCAGCAGCAGAGACGTTCTCCTATACTGCTAGTCCTGAGACTATCCTGCAGCAGCAGAGCCGTTCTCCTATACTGCTAGTCCTGAGACTATCCTGCAGCAGCAGAGACGTTCTCCTATACTGCTAGTCCTGAGACTATCCTGCAGCAGCAGAGAGACGTTCTCCTATACTGCTAGTCCTGAGACTATCCTGCAGCAGCAGAGACGTTCTCCTATACTGCTAGTCCTGAGACTATCCTGCAGCAGCAGAGACGTTCTCCTATACTGCTAGTCCTGAGACTATCCTGCATTAGCAGAGAGACGTTCTCCTATACTGCTGAGCCTGAGACTATCCTGCAGCAGCAGAGAGACGTTCTCATATACTGCTAGTCCTGAGACTATCCTGCAGCAGCAGAGACATTCTCCTATACTGCTAGTCCTGAGACTATCCTGCAGCAGCAGAGAGACATTCTCCTATACTGCTAGTCCTGAGACTATCCTGCAGCAGCAGAGAGACATTCTCCTATACTGCTAGTCCTGAGACTATCCTGCAGCAGCAGAGAGACATTCTCCTATACTGCTAGTCCTGAGACTATCCTGCAGCAGCAGAGAGACGTTCTCCTATACTGCTGGTCCTGAGACTATCCTGCAGCAGCAGAGACATTCTCCTATACTGCTAGTCCTGAGACTATCCTGCAGCAGCAGAGAGACGTTCTCCTATACTGCTAGTCCTGAGACTATCCTGCAGCAGCAGAGACGTTCTCCTATACTGCTAGTCCTGAGACTATCCTGCAGCAGAGAGACGTTCTCCTATACTGCTGGTCCTGAGACTATCCTGCAGCAGCAGAGAGGTTCTCCTATACTGCTAGTCCTGAGACTATCCTGCAGCAGCAGAGACGTTCTCCTATACTGCTAGTCCTGAGACTATCCTGCAGCAGCAGAGAGACGTTCTCCTATACTGCTAGTCCTGAGACTATCCTGCAGCAGCAGAGAGACGTTCTCCTATACTGCTAGTCCTGAGACTATCCTGCAGCAGCAGAGACGTTCTCCTATACTGCTAGACTATCCTGCAGCAGCAGAGAGACATTCTCCTATACTGCTAGTCCTGAGACTATCCTGCAGCAGCAGAGAGACGTTCTCCTATACTGCTAGTCCTGAGACTATCCTGCAGCAGCAGAGACGTTCTCCTATACTGCTAGTCCTGAGACTATCCTGCAGCAGCAGAGCCGTTCTCCTATACTGCTAGTCCTGAGACTATCCTGCAGCAGCAGAGACGTTCTCCTATACTGCTAGTCCTGAGACTATCCTGCAGCAGCAGAGAGACGTTCTCCTATACTGCTAGTCCTGAGACTATCCTGCAGCAGCAGAGCCGTTCTCCTATACTGCTAGTCCTGAGACTATCCTGCAGCAGCAGAGACGTTCTCCTATACTGCTAGTCCTGAGACTATCCTGCATTAGCAGAGAGACGTTCTCCTATACTGCTGAGCCTGAGACTATCCTGCAGCAGCAGAGAGACGTTCTCATATACTGCTAGTCCTGAGACTATCCTGCAGCAGCAGAGACATTCTCCTATACTGCTAGTCCTGAGACTATCCTGCAGCAGCAGAGAGACATTCTCCTATACTGCTGAGCCTGAGACTATCCTGCAGCAGCAGAGAGACGTTCTCATATACTGCTAGTCCTGAGACTATCCTGCAGCAGCAGAGAGACGTTCTCCTATACTGCTAGTCCTGAGACTATCCTGCAGCAGCAGAGAGACATTCTCCTATACTGCTAGTCCTGAGACTATCCTGCAGCAGCAGAGAGACGTTCTCCTATACTGCTGGTCCTGAGACTATCCTGCAGCAGCAGAGACGTTCTTCTATACTGCTAGTCCTGAGACTATCCTGCAGCAGCAGAGACGTTCTCCTATACTGCTGGTCCTGAGACTATCCTGCAGCAGCAGAGACGTTCTAAGAGATCCATGTAAGAGTTCCATCAGTTCCATCTTGTGTGATTCACCTGAGATTCAGTCCCATTGGAGAAGTGGCCTGGAATATTTTGCTGTGTGTTTGCAATTAGGAAAGATTGGTTTTGTTATCCCAGTTTTCCAAAGTAAGTGTGTCTTTTAACTGTATTTTTGTGTAACATAGTTGTGTGCGTTCATTAGGTGAATAAACGCAATTTATTTTTATCTCTCTGCTGGCTCAATCAATGATCCCGGTTATTAAAAGTGGTAATAAGCGGGTCTTACCGTGACAGTGAGCGCTGAGTAGCGCTGGGATCTGGGATAAAGGAAATCTCCGGGGGACAGCCAGTGAGCGCTGAGCAGCGCTGGGATCTGGGATCTGGGAGCAAGGACATCTCCAGGGGACAGCCAGTGAGCGCTGAGCAGCGCTGGGATCTGGGATCTGGGATGAAGGAAATCTCCAGGGGACAGGCAGTGAGCACTGAGCAGCGCTGGGATCTGGGATCTGGGATAAAGAAAATCTCCAGGGGACAGCCAGTGAGTGCTGAGCAGCGCTGGGATCTGGGATCTGGGATAAAGGAAATCTCCAGGGGACAGCCAGTGAGCGCTGAGCAGCGCTGGGATCTGGGATCTGGGATAAAGGAAATCTCCAGGGGACAGCCAGTGAGCGCTGAGCAGCGCTGGGATCTGGGATCTGGGATAAAGGAAATCTCCAGGGGACAGCCAGTGAGCGCTGAGCAGCGCTGGGATCTGGGATAAAGGAAATCTCCTGGGGACAGCCAGTGAGCGCTGAGCAGCGCTGGGATCTGGGATCTGGGATAAAGGAAATCTCCAGGGGACAGCCAGTGAGCACTGAGCAGCCCTGGGATCTGGGATCAATGAAATCTCCAGGGGACAGCCAGTGAGCGCTGAGCAGCGCTGGGATCTGGGATCTGGGATAAAGGAAATTTCCAGGGGATGGCCAGTGAGCGCTGAGCAGCACTGGGATCTGGGATAAAGGAAATCTCCGGGGGACAGCCAGTGAGCACTGAGCAGCCCTGGGATCTGGGATCTGGGATAAAGGAAATCTCCAGGGGACAGCCAGTGAGCACTGAGCAGCACTGGGATCTGGGATAAAGGAAATCTCCAGGGGACAGCCAGTGAGCACTGAGCAGCACTGGGATCTGGGATCTGGGATAAAGGAAATCTCCAGGGGACGGCCAGTGAGCACTGAGCAGCGCTGGGATCTGGGATCTGGGATAAAGGAAATCTCCAGGGTACGGCCAGTGAGCACTGAGCAGCACTGGGATCTGGGATAAAGGAAATCTCCAGGGGACAGCCAGTGAGCACTGAGCACGCTGGGATCTGGGATAAAGGAAATCTCCAGGGGACAGCCAGTGAGCGCTGAGCAGCGCTGGGATCTGGGATCTGGGATAAAGGAAATCTCCGGGGGACAGGCAGTGAGCGCTGAGCAGCGCTGGGATCTGGGATCTGGGATAAAGGAAATCTCGGGGGGACAGGCAGTGAGCGCTGAGCAGCGCTGGGATCTGGGATAAAGGAAATCTCCAGGGGACAGCCAGTGAGCACTGAGCACGCTGGGATCTGGGATAAAGGAAATCTCCAGGGGACAGCCAGTGAGCGCTGAGCAGCGCTGGGATCTGGGATCTGGGATAAAGGAAATCTCCGGGGGACAGGCAGTGAGCGCTGAGCAGCGCTGGGATCTGGGATCTGGAATAAAGGAAATCTCCGGGGGACAGCCAGTGAGCGCTGAGCAGCGCTGGGATCTGGGATCTGGAATAAAGGAAATCTCCGGGGGACAGCCAGTGAGCGCTGAGCAGCGCTGGGATCTGGGATCTGGGATAAAGGAAATCTCCAGGGGACAGCCAGTGAGCACTGAGCAGCGCTGGGATCTGGGATCTGGGATAAAGGAAATCTCCGGGAGACAGCCAGTGAGTGCTGAGCAGCACTGGGATCTGGGATCAAGGAAATCTCCAGGGGACAGCCAGTGAGCACTGAGCAGCGCTGGGATCTGGGATCTGGGATAAAGGAAATCTCTAGGGGACAGCCAGTGAGCACTGAGCAGCGCTGGGATCTGGGATCTGGGATAAAGGAAATCTCCAGGGGACAGCCAGTGAGCGCTGAGCAGTGCTGGGATCTGGGATCTGGGATAAAGGAAATCTCCAGGGGACAGCCAGTGAGCACTGAGCAGCGCTGGGATCTGGGATCTGGGATAAAGGAAATCTCCAGGGGACAGGCAGTGAGCGCTGAGCAGAGCTGGGATCTGGGATCTGGGATCTGGGATAAAGGAAATCTCCAGGGGACAGCCAGTGAGCGTTGAGCAGCGCTGGGATCTGGGATAAAGGAAATCTCCAGGGGACAGCCAGTGAGCGCTGAGCAGCGCTGGGATCTGGGATCTGGGATAAAGGAAATCTCCAGGGGACAGCCAGTGAGCGCTGAGCAGCGCTGGGATCTGGGATCTGGGATAAAGGAAATCTCCAGGGGACGGCCAGTGAGCGCTGAGCAGCGCTGGGATCTGGGATCTGGGATCTGGGATAAAGGAAATCTCCAGGGGACAGCCAGTGAGCACTGAGCAGCACTGGGATCTGGGATCTGGGATAAAGGAAATCTCCGGGGGACAGCCAGTGAGCACTGAGCAGCGCTTGGATCTGGGATCTGGGATAAAGGAACTCTCCAGGGGACAGCCAGTGAGCGCTGAGCAGCGCTGGGATCTGGGATCTGGGATAAAGGAAATCTCCGGGGGACAGCCAGTGAGCACTGAGCAGCACTGGGATCTGGGATCTGGGATAAAGGAAATCTCCAGGGGACGGCCAGTGAGCGCTGAGCAGCGCTGGGATCTGGGATCTGGGATCTGGGATAAAGGAAATCTCCAGGGGACAGGCAGTGAGCGCTGAGCAGCGCTGGGATCTGGGATTAAGGAAATCTCCAGGGGACGGCCAGTGAGCACTGAGCAGCTCTGGGATCTGGGATCTGGGATAAAGGAAATCTCCAGGGTACGGCCAGTGAGCGCTGAGCAGCACTGGGATCTGGGATCTGGGATAAAGGAAATCTCCTGGGAACAGCCAGTGAGCGCTGAGCAGCGCTGGGATCTGGGATCTGGGATAAAGGAAATCTCCATTGGACGGCCAGTGAGCGCTGAGCAGCGCTGGGATCTGGGATCAATGAAATCTCCAGGGGACAGCCAGTGAGCGCTGAGCAGCGCTTGGATCTGGGATCTGGGATAAAGGAAATCTCCAGGGGACGGCCAGTGAGCGCTGAGCAGCACTGGGATCTGGGATAAAGGAAATCTCCGGGGGACAGCCAGTGAGCACTGAGCAGCCCTGGGATCTGGGATCTGGGATAAAGGAAATCTCCAGGGGACAGCCAGTGAGCACTGAGCAGCCCTGGGATCTGGGATCTGGGATAAAGGAAATCTCCAGGGGACAGCCAGTGAGCACTGAGCAGCACTGGGATCTGGGATCTGGGATAAAGGAAATCTCCAGGGGACAGGCAGTGAGCGCTGAGCAGCGCTGGGATCTGGGATAAAGGAAATCTCCGGGGGACAGCCAGTGAGCACTGAGCAGCGCTGGGATCTGGGATAAAGGAAATCTCCAGGGGACAGCCAGTGAGCGCTGAGCAGCGCTGGGATCTGGGATCTGGGATAAAGGAAATCTCCGGGGGACAGGCAGTGAGCGCTGAGCAGCGCTGGGATCTGGGATCTGGAATAAAGGAAATCTCCGGGGGACAGCCAGTGAGCGCTGAGCAGCGCTGGGATCTGGGATCTGGAATAAAGGAAATCTCCGGGGGACAGCCAGTGAGCGCTGAGCAGCGCTGGGATCTGGGATCTGGAATAAAGGAAATCTCCGGGGGACAGCCAGTGAGCGCTGAGCAGCGCTGGGATCTGGGATCTGGGATAAAGGAAATCTCCAGGGGACAGCCAGTGAGCACTGAGCAGCGCTGGGATCTGGGATAAAGGAAATCTCCAGGGGACAGCCAGTGAGCACTGAGCAGTGCTGGGATCTGGGATCTGGGATAAAGGAAATCTCCGGGAGACAGCCAGTGAGTGCTGAGCAGCACTGGGATCTGGGATCAAGGAAATCTCCAGGGGACAGCCAGTGAGCACTGAGCAGCGCTGGGATCTGGGATCTGGGATAAAGGAAATCTCCAGGGAACAGCCAGTGAGCGCTGAGCAGTGCTGGGATCTGGGATCTGGGATAAAGGAAATCTCTAGGGGACAGCCAGGGAGCACTGAGCAGTGCTGGGATCTGGGATCTGGGATAAAGGAAATCTCCAGGGGACAGCCAGTGAGCGCTGAGCAGTGCTGGGATCTGGGATCTGGGATAAAGGAAATCTCCAGGGGACAGCCAGTGAGCACTGAGCAGTGCTGGGATCTGGGATCTGGGATAAAGGAAATCTCCAGGGGACAGGCAGTGAGCGCTGAGCAGAGCTGGGATCTGGGATCTGGGATCTGGGATAAAGGAAATCTCCAGGGGACAGCCAGTGAGCGTTGAGCAGCGCTGGGATCTGGGATAAAGGAAATCTCCAGGGGACAGCCAGTGAGCGCTGAGCAGCACTGGGATCTGGGATCTGGGATAAAGGAAATCTCCTGGGAACAGCCAGTGAGCGCTGAGCAGCGCTGGGATCTGGGATCTGGGATAAAGGAAATCTCCAGGGGACGGCCAGTGAGCGCTGAGCAGCGCTGGGATCTGGGATCTGGGATAAAGGAAATCTCCAGGGGACGGCCAGTGAGCGCTGAGCAGCGCTGGGATCTGGGATCTGGGATAAAGGAAATCTCCAGGGGACAGCCAGTGAGCGCTGAGCAGCGCTGGGATCTGGGATCTGGGATAAAGGAAATCTCCAGGGGACGGCCAGTGAGCGCTGAGCAGCGCTGGGATCTGGGATCTGGGATAAAGGAAATCTCCAGGGGACAGCCAGTGAGCACTGAGCAGCACTGGGATCTGGGATCTGGGATAAAGGAAATCTCCGGGGGACAGCCAGTGAGCACTGAGCAGCGCTTGGATCTGGGATCTGGGATAAAGGAAATCTCCAGGGGACAGCCAGTGAGCGCTGAGCAGCGCTGGGATCTGGGATCTGGGATAAAGGAAATCTCCGGGGGACAGCCAGTGAGCACTGAGCAGCACTGGGATCTGGGATCTGGGATAAAGGAAATCTCCAGGGGACGGCCAGTGAGCGCTGAGCAGCGCTGGGATCTGGGATCTGGGATCTGGGATAAAGGAAATCTCCAGGGGACAGGCAGTGAGCGCTGAGCAGCGCTGGGATCTGGGATTAAGGAAATCTCCAGGGGACGGCCAGTGAGCACTGAGCAGCTCTGGGATCTGGGATCTGGGATAAAGGAAATCTCCAGGGTACGGCCAGTGAGCGCTGAGCAGCACTGGGATCTGGGATCTGGGATAAAGGAAATCTCCTGGGAACAGCCAGTGAGCGCTGAGCAGCGCTGGGATCTGGGATCTGGGATAAAGGAAATCTCCATTGGACGGCCAGTGAGCGCTGAGCAGCGCTGGGATCTGGGATCAATGAAATCTCCAGGGGACAGCCAGTGAGCGCTGAGCAGCGCTTGGATCTGGGATCTGGGATAAAGGAAATCTCCAGGGGACGGCCAGTGAGCGCTGAGCAGCACTGGGATCTGGGATAAAGGAAATCTCCGGGGGACAGCCAGTGAGCACTGAGCAGCCCTGGGATCTGGGATCTGGGATAAAGGAAATCTCCAGGGGACAGCCAGTGAGCACTGAGCAGCCCTGGGATCTGGGATCTGGGATAAAGGAAATCTCCAGGGGACAGCCAGTGAGCACTGAGCAGCACTGGGATCTGGGATCTGGGATAAAGGAAATCTCCAGGGGACAGCCAGTGAGCACTGAGCACGCTGGGATCTGGGATAAAGGAAATCTCCAGGGGACAGCCAGTGAGCGCTGAGCAGCGCTGGGATCTGGGATCTGGGATAAAGGAAATCTCCGGGGGACAGGCAGTGAGCGCTGAGCAGCGCTGGGATCTGGGATAAAGGAAATCTCCGGGGGACAGCCAGTGAGCACTGAGCAGCGCTGGGATCTGGGATAAAGGAAATCTCCAGGGGACAGCCAGTGAGCGCTGAGCAGCGCTGGGATCTGGGATCTGGGATAAAGGAAATCTCCGGGGGACAGGCAGTGAGCGCTGAGCAGCGCTGGGATCTGGGATCTGGAATAAAGGAAATCTGCGGGGGACAGCCAGTGAGCGCTGAGCAGCGCTGGGATCTGGGATCTGGAATAAAGGAAATCTCCGGGGGACAGCCAGTGAGCGCTGAGCAGCGCTGGGATCTGGGATCTGGGATAAAGGAAATCTCCAGGGGACAGCCAGTGAGCACTGAGCAGTGCTGGGATCTGGGATCTGGGATAAAGGAAATCTCCGGGAGACAGCCAGTGAGTGCTGAGCAGCACTGGGATCTGGGATCAAGGAAATCTCCAGGGGACAGCCAGTGAGCACTGAGCAGCGCTGGGATCTGGGATCTGGGATAAAGGAAATCTCCAGGGAACAGCCAGTGAGCGCTGAGCAGTGCTGGGATCTGGGATAAAGGAAATCTCTAGGGGACAGCCAGTGAGCACTGAGCAGCGCTGGGATCTGGGATCTGGGATAAAGGAAATCTCCAGGGGACAGCCAGTGAGCGCTGAGCAGTGCTGGGATCTGGGATCTGGGATAAAGGAAATCTCCAGGGGACAGCCAGTGAGCACTGAGCAGCGCTGGGATCTGGGATCTGGGATAAAGGAAATCTCCAGGGGACAGGCAGTGAGCGCTGAGCAGAGCTGGGATCTGGGATCTGGGATCTGGGATAAAGGAAATCTCCAGGGGACAGCCAGTGAGCGTTGAGCAGCGCTGGGATCTGGGATAAAGGAAATCTCCAGGGGACAGCCAGTGAGCGCTGAGCAGCACTGGGATCTGGGATCTGGGATAAAGGAAATCTCCTGGGAACAGCCAGTGAGCGCTGAGCAGCGCTGGGATCTGGGATCTGGGATAAAGGAAATCTCCAGGGGACGGCCAGTGAGCGCTGAGCAGCGCTGGGATCTGGGATCTGGGATAAAGGAAATCTCCAGGGGACGGCCAGTGAGCGCTGAGCAGCGCTGGGATCTGGGATCTGGGATAAAGGAAATTTCCAGGGGACAGCCAGTGAGCGCTGAGCAGCGCTGGGATCTGGGATCTGGGATAAAGGAAATCTCCAGGGGACGGCCAGTGAGCGCTGAGCAGCGCTGGGATCTGGGATCTGGGATAAAGGAAATCTCCAGGGGACAGCCAGTGAGCACTGAGCAGCACTGGGATCTGGGATCTGGGATAAAGGAAATCTCCGGGGGACAGCCAGTGAGCACTGAGCAGCGCTTGGATCTGGGATCTGGGATAAAGGAAATCTCCAGGGGACAGCCAGTGAGCGCTGAGCAGCGCTGGGATCTGGGATCTGGGATAAAGGAAATCTCCAGGGGACAGCCAGTGAGCGCTGAGCAGCGCTGGGATCTGGGATCTGGGATAAAGGAAATCTCCGGGGGACAGCCAGTGAGCGCTGAGCAGCGCTGGGATCTGGGATCTGGGATCTGGGATAAAGGAAATCTCCGGGGGACAGCCAGTTAGCGCTGAGCAGCGCTGGGATCTGGGATCTGGGATCAAGGAAATCTCCGGGGGACAGCCAGTGAGCGCTGAGCAGCGCTGGGATCTGGGATCTGGGATAAAGGAAATCTCCGGGGGACAGCCAGTGAGCGCTGAGCAGTGCTGGGATCTGGGATCTGGGATAAAGGAAATCTCCGGGGGACAGCCAGTGAGCGCTGAGCAGCGCTGGGATCTGGGATCTGGGATAAAGGAAATCTCTGGGGGACAGCCAGTGAGCACTGAGCAGCGCTGGGATCTGGGATAAAGGAAATCTCCAGGGGACAGGCAGTGAGCACTGAGCAGCGCTGGGATCTGGGATCTGGGATAAAGGAAATCTCCAGGGGACAGCCAGTGAGCGCTGAGCAGCGCTGGGATCTGGGATCTGGGATAAAGGAAATCTCCTGGGGACAGCCAGTGAGCGCTGAGCAGCACTGGGATCTGGGATCTGGGATAAAGGAAATCTCCTGGGGACAGCCAGTGAGCGCTGAGCAGCGCTGGAATCTGGGATCTGGGATAAAGGAAATCTCCTGGGGACAGCCAGTGAGCGCTGAGCAGCGCTGGGATCTGGGATCTGGGATAAAGGAAATCTCCTGGGGACAGCCAGTGAGTGCTGAGCAGCGCTGGGATCTGGGATCTGGGATAAAGGAAATCTCCGGGGGACAGCCAGTGAGCGCTGAGCAGCGCTGGGATCTGGGATCTGGGATAAAGGAAATCTCCGGGGGACAGCCAGTGAGCGCTGAGCAGCGCTGGGATCTGGGATCTGGGATAAAGGAAATCTCCGGGGGACAGCCAGTGAGCGCTGAGCAGCGCTGGGATCTGGGATCTGGGATAAAGGAAATATCCTGGGGACAGCCAGTGAGCGCTGAGCAGCGCTGGGATCTGGGATCTGGGATAAAGGAAATCTCCGGGGGACAGACAGTTAGCGCTGAGCAGCGCTGGGATCTGGGATCTGGGATAAAGGAAATCTCCGGGGGACAGCCAGTGAGCGCTGAGCAGCGCTGGGATCTGGGATCTGGGATAAAGGAAATCTCCGGGGGACAGCCAGTGAGCGCTGAGCAGCACTGGGATCTGGGATAAAGGAAATCTCCTGGACAGCCAGTGAGCGCTGAGCAGCGCTGGGATCTGGGATCTGGGATAAAGGAAATCTCCGGGGGACAGCCAGTGAGCGCTGAGCAGCACTGGGATCTGGGATAAAGGAAATCTCCTGGGGACAGCCAGTGAGCGCTGAGCAGCACTGGGATCTGGAATCTGGGATAAAGGAAATCTCCTGGGAACAGCCAGTGAGCGCTGAGCAGCGCTGGGATCTGGGATCTGGGATAAAGGAAATCTCCATTGGACGGCCAGTGAGCGCTGAGCAGCGCTGGGATCTGGGATCAATAAAATCTCCAGGGGACAGCCAGTGAGCGCTGAGCAGCGCTTGGATCTGGGATCTGGGATAAAGGAAATCTCCAGGGGACGGCCAGTGAGCGCTGAGCAGCACTGGGATCTGGGATAAAGGAAATCTCCGGGGGACAGCCAGTGAGCACTGAGCAGCGCTGGGATCTGGGATCTGGGATAAAGGAAATCTCCGGGGGACAGCCAGTGAGCACTGAGCAGCGCTGGGATCTGGGATCTGGGATAAAGGAAATCTCCAGGGGACAGCCAGTGAGCACTGAGCAGCACTGGGATCTGGGATCTGGGATAAAGGAAATCTCCAGGGGACAGCCAGTGAGCACTGAGCAGCGCTGGGATCTGGGATCTGGGATAAAGGAAATTTCCAGGGGACAGGCAGTGAGCGCTGAGCAGCGCTGGGATATGGGATCTGGGATAAAGGAAATCTCCAGGGGACGGCCAGTGAGCACTGAGCAGCGCTGGGATCTGGGATCTGGGATAAAGGAAATCTCCAGGGTACGGCCAGTGAGCACTGAGCACGCTGGGATCTGGGATAAAGGAAATCTCCAGGGGACAGCCAGTGAGCACTGAGCAGTGCTGGGATCTGGGATCAAGGAAATCTCCAGGGGACAGGCAGTGAGCGCTGAGCAGCGCTGGGATCTGGGATCTGGGATAAAGGAAATCTCCGGGGGACAGCCAGTGAGCACTGAGCAGCGCTGGGATCTGGGATAAAGGAAATCTCCAGGGGACGGCCAGTGAGCGCTGAGCAGCGCTGGGATCTGGGATAAAGGAAATCTCCAGGGGACAGCCAGTGAGCACTGAGCAGCGCTGGGATCTGGGATCTGGGAAAAAGGAAATCTCGGGGGGACAGCCAGTGAGTGCTGAGCAGCACTGGGATCTGGGATCAAGGAAATCTCCAGGGGACAGCCAGTGAGCACTGAGCAGCGCTGGGATCTGGGATCTGGGATAAAGGAAATCTCCATTGGACGGCCAGTGAGCGCTGAGCAGCGCTGGGATCTGGGATCAATGAAATCTCCAGGGGACAGCCAGTGAGCGCTGAGCAGCACTGGGATCTGGGATCTGGGATAAAGGAAATCTCCAGGGGACGGCCAGTGAGCGCTGAGCAGCGCTGGGATCTGGGATCTGGGATAAAGGAAATCTCCAGGGGACAGCCAGTGAGCGCTGAGCAGCGCTGGGATCTGGGATCTGGGATAAAGGAAATCTCCAGGGGACGGCCAGTGAGCACTGAGCAGCGCTGGGATCTGGGATCTGGGATAAAGGAAATCTCCAGGGGACAGCCAGTGAGCACTGAGCAGCGCTTGGATCTGGGATCAAGGAAATCTCCAGGGGACAGCCAGTGAGCACTGAGCAGCGCTGGGATCTGGGATCAAGGAAATCTCCAGGGGACAGGCAGTGAGCGCTGAGCAGCGCTGGGATCTGGGATCTGGGATAAAGGAAATCTCCAGGGGACAGCCAATGAGCACTGAGCAGTGCTGGGATCTGGGATCAAGGAAATCTCCAGGGGACAGGCAGTGAGCGCTGAGCAGCGCTGGGATCTGGGATCTGGGATAAAGGAAATCTCCGGAGGACAGCCAGTGAGTGCTGAGCAGCGCTGGGATCTGGATATAAATAGACCTTACATTCCCAGTGGGGTCTCCAGGCCACTGGCCTTTCAGCAGTGACAGGGAGGTGGAGGAGGCTGAAAGGAACATGATTCATCTTTCCCTCCCCACTCCACCTCTTCCTGACCCTATACCCTTTATCCTACTAGGGCCTTAACCCGTTCAGTGACAGAGGGGATTATGTTGAATAATAATCACATCTTAAAACACTACTTTATTTGTAACATAATGGTGCATACTGTACGTGTACAGTAATGTATGTGGAAGAGGCAAAAACACATTGACCCCAAGAGCTTACAATTTAAGAGCTTACAATCTAATTAAGTGGAGAGAAATCAACCGCCAAGGACTGAAACCAGTGAGCATTCACGGTATCGGACCACGTGATATTTTACTGTAATTATATTTATAAGACCTATTGAAGTCTATTTAGACTACAGTCGGGCCCCACTCACACAGCGGATTCCGCTCCAAGCCGCGGCCGGAAATAGCCGAAAAGCGGAACACAGCATTTACTATGTCCACGGGCGATTTTCTATCTCTCCTACCTCTTCTGCGCATGACGTACTTGCCGGCCCCCCTTCTGCGCATGCGTGGACTCAGTGGGCCTCCTTCTGCGCATGCGCGGACTCAGCGCCCCCCCCCCCCTTCTGCGCATGAACGTACTCGGCGGCCCCCCTTCTGCACATGACTCAGTGGGCCCCCTTCTGCGCATGCGCGGATTCAGCGGGCCCCCTTCTGCCCATGAACGTACTCAGCGCCCCCTCCCCCTTCTGCCCATGAACGTACTTGGCGCCCCCTTCTTCTGCCCATGAACGTACTCGGCGCCCCCTCCCCCTTCTGCCCATAAACGTACTCTGCGGTCCCCCTTCTGTGCACCGCTGGTATAAGGGATTGAGCTGCAAACTGTAACATAGATAGTGTTACCTTGGTAATATAAGAATACATTGTAGCTGCTGAGTTACACTGACTGAAGGATTGATTTGAAACTGAAAGGCAGCCATTTAGTGAGCCCTGGGAAGCAAGATTTTCCTGATCGATCAGCAGCTTAGGTAATTCAATAAAGGTTATCAAATGCTGCACATATTAAAACAAAACATTTTATATATATTTGTTTTTAAGCTGCTTTAAATGCCTGAAAATGAATATGCAGCCGTATAGCAATGTCGAGTATCTCTTTATATTTTGAGTATCTCTTTATCCTTCCAGTCCGCGTATGCCTTTTGCATGCTCACATAATGCTGCAAGGGCAACAAAATGATATGATACCTGGCTCCTAATTACTCTCACTGCTCCTCATGTTCAATCCAATAAATTACATATATATACTGTATACTGTATATACTGTTACTTTCAGCTCCGGGGACCCCTTTGTTCCCGGGATACATAACTCTAAAGGTGCTGCCGGTATATCAACTCTGTTTAAAGGTGCTGCGCCACTGGGCCAATAGGAAGCCGCAAGGGTTGATGTTGTGGCTTCCTATTGGCCCGCGGAATGCAGGACGTTTAAATCGCCAGGTTGCGTGCCCAGCTTGGGGCATGACCTCGGTAGGTATTTTGGGGAGCAGGGGGTTCCCGCAAGCTGAAAAGAACGCGGCTCAGCTCCAGATACCCCCTGCCTTTCACCTAGGGAAAAAAAATGCTCCGGCAATGTTCCCTATGGATCTTAAAATGCCCTGTGTGTCTGCCGTGGGAATACAGCACTGCACGAGACCGATTACCTTTGTACTGGCCAGGAACACACTGCAGTTATAACCTAGAAATCTCAGAGGAGACGGTATTAATGAGCATATTGCTACGATTATCACATCAGACCCTATATACAGGACAGCCCTGTGCAGGACACCATGCTGATGTGGATAATCCTACATTAGAACAGTAATTCCAACCCACTGGCGATTAGTTCCATATGTCCTCCCGTTTCCCATACATCCACCACGCTACTGAAGCTGCCCTCCGTGTAAGGGAGCGGGACCAGCAACTTCCAGCTCGTTCATGGTCACCTAAACCCTCACATTCTGGTCGGACGCGTCTCTGTCCCAACGTGAGCTGCATACATCAGACTGGAAGGCAGAGGCGCAAGGCCAGGCGGGAGCCACGTTGGATCAGAAAGGGAAGAGAAAACTTGTGGGTAGAAGGACTGGAGACTCCTAGTCTGGGTACAAAAGGGATTTAACTCACTGTAAAACTTCTGCACAACAGTCATCAAAATAATGGCATCCAAATAAACTGTAAAATAACTGGTAGTACACCGCTCACCAAATAGCAAATAATGTAACCGGTGCAAAGGGATAGTACTGATATCGCAAGTAAGCAGGAAGACAATAGGTAAATCTTCCACAGATCCCAGATAGCTGCACACAGGCTAATAGAATATATTGTACAGATAGAGTAGCTTGTATTGCTACAGGGGGTGGATTGAGGGGAGGGGGATCCTGGTAATTGTACCCAAAATTGGGATAGAACAATCACCTAAAATGCCCTATGGGCAAAACAATAAACTTTTATTAAACATCTATGTAGACGCACATTGTCACGACGCAAAAAGTGTAGTGAGTAATAAAAACAACTAAAACACAGGCACGGATGTATAAGGAGGTGGTGGTAGGATTAATATGAGGTAAAAGGCAGTGCCCCCAGAAATGACACACTAATATAGCCAGGCCGAAGCAAATCCCCTTACCAACAAAACCGAAGAAAATACTGTACTAACCCAGACAAGACCCAAGACAGTCCTGCTCCCCCTCCGTCCCTCACACTGGAGACAGTACAGTTGATACTAAACGGTAACAAATCTGGCAGGGTTATCCCGATCCAGGCTGATCATCGCTGCTACAGCGATAGAGGTAGATTCTAATCGGGGATTAGGGCCAAACATTGACAATATTGCTCTATTTTAATGGAATGTGCCTCTGCTACTCTAGGAGTTTCCAGATGTACATTTTTTAGTATACCTCCCCCTCTGCACCGTTTGTTGGAGGGCTGGTTTCCATCTACTTGTAGGTAATTACGTGTCTAGTCAAAGAACCAACATGGTCCCATTCAAAGCTGCCCTACCCAATAAAGCTAAAGAAATGACTTTGGCAAGCCAGGCTTGGGGTACTTCAACCACTAGTGAGAAGGGCCCTACATAGTGCTACAGGACACCTGGCCAAGCCCGACAGGGTCGTAACAGAACAAACGCCCAAGGAGAGAGACCGCTCTCACACCAGCATTCATACCCCCTCCAACTAACTAACTCCCGGTCACACTGTGATAATGCTCCATATATTATACCATCACCTGCACGGAGAGAGACCGCTCTCACACCAGCATTCATACCCCCTCCAACTAACTCCCGGTCACACTGTGATAATGCTCCATATATTATACCATCACCTGCACGGAGAGAGACCCCTCTCACACCAGCATTCATACCCCCTCCAACTAACTCCCGGTCACATTGTGATAATGCTCCATATATTATACCATCACCTGCACGGAGAGAGACCGCTCTCACACCAGCATTCATACCCCCTCCAACTAACTCCCGGTCACACTGTGATAATGCTCCATATATTATACCATCACCTGCACGGAGAGAGACCTCTCTCACACCAGCATTCATACCCCCTCCAACTAACTCCCGGTCACACTGTGATAATGCTCCATATATTATACCATCACCTGCACGGAGAGAGACCCCTCTCACACCAGCATTCATACCCCCTCCAACTAACTCCCGGTCACACTGTGATAATGCTCCATATATTATACCATCACCTGCACGGAGAGAGACCCCTCTCACACCAGCATTCATACCCCCTCCAACTAACTAACTCCCGGTCACACTGTGATAATGCTCCATATATTATACCATCACCTGCACGGAGAGAGACCCCTCTCACACCAGCATTCATACCCCCTCCAACTAACTCCCGGTCACACTGTGATAATGCTGCATATATTATACCATCACCTGCACGGAGAGAGACCTCTCTCACACCAGCATTCATACCCCCTCCAACTAACTCCCGGTCACACTGTGATAATGCTGCATATATTATACCATCACCTGCACGGAGAGAGACCGCTCTCACACCAGCATTCATACCCCCTCCAACTAACTCCCGGTCACATTGTGATAATGCTCCATATATTATACCATCACCTGCACGGAGAGAGACCGCTCTCACACCAGCATTCATACCCCCTCCAACTAACTCCCGGTCACACTGTGATAATGCTCCATATATTATACCATCACCTGCACGGAGAGAGACCCCTCTCACACCAGCATTCATACCCCCTCCAACTAACTCCCGGTCACACTGTGATAATGCTCCATATATTATACCATCACCTGCACGGAGAGAGACCCCTCTCACACCAGCATTCATACCCCCTCCAACTAACTAACTCCCGGTCACACTGTGATAATGCTCCATATATTATACCATCACCTGCACGGAGAGAGACCGCTCTCACACCAGCATTCATACCCCCTCCAACTAACTCCCGGTCACACTGTGATAATGCTCCATATATTATACCATCACCTGCACGGAGAGAGACCCCTCTCACACCAGCATTCATACCCCCTCCAACTAACTCCCGGTCACACTGTGATAATGCTCCATATATTATACCATCACCTGCACGGAGAGAGACCCCTCTCACACCAGCATTCATACCCCCTCCAACTAACTAACTCCCGGTCACACTGTGATAATGCTCCATATATTATACCATCACCTGCATGGAGAGAGACCCCTCTCACACCAGCATTCATACCCCCTCCAACTAACTCCCGGTCACACTGTGATAATGCTGCATATATTATACCATCACCTGCACGGAGAGAGACCTCTCTCACACCAGCATTCATACCCCTTCCAACTAACTCCCGGTCACACTGTGATAATGCTGCATATATTATACCATCACCTGCACGGAGAGAGACCGCTCTCACACCAGCATTCATACCCCCTCCAACTAACTCCCGGTCACACTGTGATAATGCTCCATATATTATACCATCACCTGCATGGAGAGAGACCGCTCTCACACCAGCATTCATACCCCCTCCAACTAACTCCCGGTCACACTGTGATAGTGCTCCATATATTATACCATCACCTGCACGGAGAGAGACCGCTCTCACACCAGCATTCATACCCCCTCCAACTAACTCCCGGTCACACTGTGATAATGCTCCATATATTATACCATCACCTGCACGGAGAGAGACCCCTCTCACACCAGCATTCATACCCCCTCCAACTAACTAACTCCCGGTCACACTGTGATAATGCTCCATATATTATACCATCACCTGCACGGAGAGAGACCCCTCTCACACCAGCATTCATACCCCCTCCAACTAACTCCCGGTCACACTGTGATAATGCTGCATATATTATACCATCACCTGCACGGAGAGAGACCTCTCTCACACCAGCATTCATACCCCTTCCAACTAACTCCCGGTCACACTGTGATAATGCTGCATATATTATACCATCACCTGCACGGAGAGAGACCGCTCTCACACCAGCATTCATACCCCCTCCAACTAACTCCCGGTCACACTGTGATAATGCTCCATATATTATACCATCACCTGCACGGAGAGAGACCGCTCTCACACCAGCATTCATACCCCCTCCAACTAACTCCCGGTCACACTGTGATAGTGCTCCATATATTATACCATCACCTGCACGGAGAGAGACCGCTCTCACACCAGCATTCATACCCCCTCCAACTAACTCCCGGTCACACTGTGATAATGCTCCATATATTAAACCAAAGTTACCAGCAGGCTATGAGATTGGAACACAAAGCCAGGGGAGTATTGCAGCCCCACTGTTTTCCAGCCCCACTGTTTTCCAGTGTTTCCCTACAAAATGCCTCATGTCTGCTTTCCTCTGAATTAATAAAAATACATCCACTGACCATGTACAGCGTGTGTGCTTTAGGCTTGTATTATAGCAAGCGCGAGCTCGTGGCGCGCACATCTATGATTGGCTCACAGTGTCACGTGACGCAACAGTCGCTCGAAAATACAAATTTCTTTGTATTTCCACCAGGCTGCCGCGCCAACGCTGTCTGCCGCGCGCGCGTCGGCAGTGGATACACTGCCGTAGGAAGACAGGTATTTCTCATTGCCATGCGCGCGCACGCTCTTAGTATAATACGAGCCTTACCCTACAGCAGGGGGCTCGACTCCGGTCCTCAAGACCCCCGAACAGGTCAGGTTTTCAGGATATCCCAGCTTTACCACAGGTGGACCAATCAGAGGCTCAGTCGAGCAAGGACTGATTGAGCAGGTGGACCAATCAGAGGCTCAGTCGAGCAAGGACTGATTGAGCCACCTGTGCTGAATCAGGGACTGGTTGATTCACCTGTGCTGAAGCGGGGACTGATTTAGCCACCTGTGTTGAAGCATGGACTGATTGAGCCACCTGTGCTGAATCAGGAACTGGTTGATTCACCTGTGCTGAAGCGGGGACTGATTTAGCCACCTGTGTTGAAGCATGGACTGATTGAGCCACCTGTGCTGAATCAGGAACTGGTTGATTCACCTGTGCTGAAGCGGGGACTGATTTAGCCACCTGTGTTGAAGCATGGACTGATTGAACCACCTGTGCTGACGCAGGGATATCCTTAAAACCTGACCTGTTGGTGGGGGGTGGTCTTGAGGAGTGGAGTTGAGCCCCCCATGCCCTAATGAATCACTCCATGTACTTACATTATATGTCGCACGCTGAGATCCCACAGGTACTTCCATGGCCGATGTCCGGTGCATTAGCACTTACATTGGGCAGCTCCTCAGGACAGGGGTTCCCTTATCTCTCTGGGTCCCTGTGGCTGCCCCGATCCCATTACCCTTCCCTTGTATTGTACATGGCTCTGCATTGGAACGAGATGCCTCTACGGTTAGCGTTACTGACTCTTACAGTAACTCGGGGCTGTCATGCCAGCCAATGTTCCAATCACAACACCACAGAGTCTCTCAGCGGTTAACCCCTGTGCCAAGGGTTTGGCTCCAGCTCCCAAATAAAGGCCCCTCTGCTCAACAACGCCAGCTCCCCAAGCTGTCAGCGCAGCCGTGTCATGTGGGCAGGCAATGAGCAGCACAGTGACATGTGCAGAGTGCACAATGCCAGGCAGCTCTCTGCCAGGAGCCTTCCCTTCAAGTCAGACTGTTAGTACCTTCCCATCCCAGTGGATTAATGGCGGCACATCCCCACTGCGGCGTCTTTATATCTTCTGCTGGAAGATGTCTACTTTAACGCTCTGGGTGCCCCAAGACGTCGCCACTATGTCATGGGGCCTGGCACTCTACTGGCGCCAATCCTTTGATGATGGAGTCCAGCACTCCAATGGAGCACAGCACGCGATCGTTAATGCAGGGTAAGGGAAGTGGAGGACTCCTCTGCCGTTTCCGGGGTTATGGATGCCACCGACACGTGATCGCCATTTGTCGGAAGGGCGTGGCATTCTAATGCCCCTGCGGCGCCAAAAGGGTTAAGGAGCCTATTACCAGATTTGCTTACATTCGACTCCAATTGTTAACCAGGATGGTTTACATTATCACCACCAAAATCTCATGCCGAATTAGGCTGCGTCCAGGGTGCCTGCTCCCGTGCTGAGGCGCGCGGAGGCTGACGGAAAGCGGGTGCTTTCCCTGGCCTTGGAACGCGCGCCGTCCGGGGGCGTGTCTGGGGCGTGTCGGGGGGCCGGGCCAGTGACGTCACGGAGCTGGTTCGCCCTCATTGGGCAAACCGCTCACGTGACCGGCCCTGCGCTCCGGCGAGCTCCAAATCTAAAATTTGTATAAGACCTACGCTTCCGCGCGCTTGCGGTAGCGTATGCGAGCCCCTACTAAAGCCGCTCTCATTGCGGCTGTAGGGGCTCACTGGCAAGCACCAGCGTGCCTCAGCACGGGTCAGCGCCTAAGCGCTGACCATGCCCGAGGCCTTACCTGTGGCAAAACAGATATAAAACACCTTGATACACTGATGCTGAGACACTATTAAACGCCCACATTGTCACACTGATACATAAATTGCATAGTGGTTTTCCCAGAAGCACAACTGGCAACAAGAGGTTTATCAACCGTGGGCTCGGCAAGGAACGGCACAGACCAGATCTCCTGTCTCCGTCCTTCTCGGCTGCTGCATTACATGGCAGAGAGAGAACAGGTGTGTGCGACACCCAAAGGAAACCTATTCACTACAGATGTGCAAACCCGGACACATTTGCTTTGCCAACTTCCTGTTCAAATGTAAAAAAAAAACCTGGAAAATTCAACACAGTTTGCCAGAACATTTTTTACCCTAAAAAGTCAGGACAAAATTGAATGAAGTAGAAAAAGCCGTTAGTCCCGTTGCGATAGTGCAGAATAAATGAGTACTTCAGTATTAGGTGAGACCTTCTATATTTGGACCAACAATTGATATTATAGGACAAGCGCGTTCAAGAGTTCTCCTTCTCTTCCTCAGGATGGAGAAATCGCTTGACCTGAGGAAGAGAGAGAACTCTCGGAAGCTTGTCTTGTAATATCAATTGTTGGGCGAAATTGACAAAGTCAAAGTGAAAAATCAACATTTGCGTTCCAACTTTGGCATTTGCGACTAGATTTCACCAGAGAACAATTTATCCAGTCCCTCCAGGAGAAAGTGCTTTAATTCAGTGATAAATCAGATTCTAAAATCCTTATCACACCCGCGTGTGCAGTTCTGGAGGACACGGTGTCAAACCGGCACAAAGGAACCGCACCAGATTTACCAACATAAAAACGGTGCTTTTTTTGCACTTATTTTGCCCCAGATTTTTTTGTAAAATATCCCCCTTTTCTGTCAAGTTAAAAACTGGAGTAAAACTGACGCCAAAAAAAAAGTGCAAACAGTTAAACCACATTACTTTTAATAAATCTGGTGCTGTTATTTTCTACACCAGTGTTGCAGCCAGGAGAGTCAGAGTTATAGTATTCCTGCTATTTCTCTCTCTAAGTTCATTCAAGACAGAGACAGAGGTAATTCCCAGACTCCCTTAGAATGGAGCAGACAGGCCACAGCAGTGATAATATTCATACACTGGGCCGCTGACACGGGGGGGGAGAGCTTGGCCTCTGCTTGCTGTGGGGCCCCAGCTCTCCCCCAGCACACGCCGGCCCCTCACACTAATCACTCTGCCGGACGGCGCCGGAAGTTGGGCCTGCCCGGAAGTCGAGCAGTGGGTAGACGGGGGTGGGGGAGAGTTGAGTGTGAGGACTGGGGGGGAGGGTTGAGTGAGAGATGAGAAGGGATTTGAATGAGAGAGGAGGGGGGTGTTAAGTGGGATTGAATGAGAGAGATGGGGGGAATGAGAGTGGCGGGGAGGCATTGAATAATAGAGGAAAGGGATGAAAGAGGAGGAGGAAGGGAGTTAGAGAGGAGAAGGGGTAGAGAGTGAGAGGGGTTGAGGGGAATGAGAGAGGAAGGGGGGAGAGAGAGATGATGGGGGAGAGAGAGATGATGGGGGAGAGAGATGATAGGGAGAGAGAGATGATGGGGAGAGAGAGATGATGGGGGAGAGAGAGAAATGAAGGGTGAAGAGGGTGAGAGAGGAGGGGGATGGGTGAGAGGAGGGGGCAGAGGGTGAGAGAAAAGGGGGGAGGGTGAGAGAGGAGGGGGTGAGAGAGGAGGGGATGAGAGAGGAGAGGGGGAATAGTGAGAGGGGAGAGTGAGAGAGGAGAGGGGGGAGAGGGTGAGAAGAGGGGGGAGGGTGAGAGAGGAGGGGGTGAGAGGAGAGGGGGTATAGTGAGAGGGGAGAGTGAGAGGAGAGGGGGGATAGCGAGAGGGGAGAGTGAGAGGAGAGGGGGGAGAGGGTGAGAAGAGGGGGGAGGGTGAGAGATCAGGGGGGATAGGGGTGAGAGAGAAGGGGGAGAGAGGATGGGGAAGGTGTAAGGGAGAAAGGAGGGGGGTTGAAATTGAGAGAGGAGGGAGAACAGTTTAAGAAGATGGGGGAACAGTGAAAGAGGAGGGGTAGAGTGAGGGAATTGAGTGAGCAAGGGGGTGTAAGAGAGGGAGGGGGGGAGGTGGGGGAGCTAGAGAGAGAAGAAGTAGAGAGAAGCAGGAGGGAGGGGGAAAGAGGTGGGGGCGAGAAATACAGGGAGGAGGGAGGGTTGAGAGGGGAGTGTGAGAAGTGGGAAAGAAAAAGAGGGGGTGAGAGAATGAGGTGTGTGAGGGGGGAATAGTAAAAAAAGGGGGGGGCACGCAAGGCCCCCCGACATGGGGGGCCCCGGTGTACAATCCAGTCGTGGGCCCCGGGAAGCTGTCGGCGGCCCTGTGCACTGAGCACAGCCGGCACACTGCTGTTCCTTCTCTGTCTCCCGGTGGGACCAGAAAGCGCAGACGTGGCTGTTTGGGAGTTGAGCTTATCACACACAGAGGAGTGGTAATTGGGACCAGGCTTGTTGTTGCGTGGTGTCTGCAGTTCTGTAATAGATGCTGTAAGGCTGTTATGTGTATTACCCTACGCCCCGAGGACGGCCAAGTCTCCAGTAATAGACGGAGCAGAGATCACCGACTTCTCAGACGTCTGGCTTCTGAATTTAGAAGTGTACTTTCCATAAACTCACAGGGCTTCGTAGATTGCTAGCTCCTTTGCCCAGGAATCATTTTGTATCGGTAGGTGAACATACTTCCATTATATTGTTACTGTCTCACAGGCTTTGTACCGCACTGTGGCGTAGGTTGGCATCTCAATGCATCAAAGCAGCGTGGACAGCCACGGACCCTTTAAGTGCCGGTGAGGAGCGGGGGCCACAGTGCCACGGTCCCTCCGGAACACCGATCACATGACCGCATGGTTATCGCTCATCCCCCTTCTGCCCACCATCATTTCCGATCGCGTCCTGCACTCCTGACGCGATCTCCCCTAATAAAACGAGCATTCGTGTTTGATGTATCTACTACATCTGGGGACACTCAGGGTGCCAGAACCCGCGACATTGCACCTACATCCCAGGGCACTCAAAGTGTTAATATGTGGTGCCGGCACAGATACATGATGGGCGATACACACACGGCAGAGGTACAGCACCAGCAGCTTAAGCCTCCTCCTACCGAGTGACTGTATTCTGGCCCTGGGCCAACTGTGGCAAGTGAGTAGGATCAGGTAGCTAAAGTCATCTCCTTGAAATACACACGGAGTCCTTCTATTTTCTGTCACTTTTATTGGAGGGGGTGTACACGTAACGGTGTTTCCCCCACCCTCTGGGAGATTCTGCCATTACATGGTGATAGTGCCGACTACCTGTTGTCTCACATGATGCCGAGTGGTCCGTCGGTGGTGTTGGGACGTCTGGACAGGCTTCTGGGGCACTGGTCTTTATCTTTGCTGGTACAGCGCCTCCATCTGCTGCAGGCTTCAGTAGTGTGAAGGCAATCTCCTACAGAAGAACGTACTCCGCTCCCCCCAGAAAGTTTGCACACTAGGCAGGAGTATGAGTAACTGGAACAGGTTTATTGCTCCTCTGCATACACTGATCTCTGCTCATCACAGTTCAACAGGTCTCCAACCTCTGGATGGTCCCTGGACCTACACCCAGGCCAAGGGAACCTGAGGTAGTCCTTCCTCTTTCCCTGGTTCTCTATTAGAACCTGGAGAATTGTATCACTCACTCTCCCCCAAGGGGAGAGGACAGTGGGTGCCAATGCAAGATATACCCCTGTGTGAGTACCTGTCTCTCTCAAGGGTAGAGACAACTGAAAACAATTTAGCTGTGCGTCTCCTGAAGTACAGAGGGGGGAGGTTCAAGGTCTGAACCCAGGATTGGGCAGAACACAGGCCTTGTCCCACCTCCTCCCCTGTCACTCAAGAGAGCAGCTACTGTGGGGAAGACCCTGGATCATTGGTCCTGACACTGCCTGCACTGTTGCCAGGGCTTGCATGTCAGGGAGGGCAGACTGGTAGCCAAAACCAGGCATGGCTACATACAGAAGGTATAAAACAGCAGGCAGGCAACATTTGTGATGAGAAGGTAAAAAAAAGCAAGCTTTTCTGGGGGACAGTGACAGGTGCAGCTACTCACTATTGCTGCTGGTTGTAAAAGAAAGCACACTTTCCTGTCCAAGCAGGGACAAGGCAGGGTGTGTACCAGCTAGCAGGGGAGGACAGGCAAAGATTCTCAGATTTTAGCAGTGAGGAGGTTGCCAAGGCAACAGGCTGGGAAGCCACAAGTGGAAGCAACAATGTTGCAGTTTTACACTGAGGGGTGCTGGCAGCCTCAGAACAGGGTAAACATGCAATCTGGCTCCAGGACAGACGGAAATAGGGTAACTATATTAATAGCTACTTTAATATGGGGAACATAGATCTGTACCCCCCAGGGCAACGCATTTCCTATCTCCCCCAGGCATGTGGTGAAAGGTAAAGAAACAACAGAGCACGCACACTTAGGCAACAGGAGAAGAATAGAGTGCAGCGCTCACGGTAGCACCGCGTCACGCCTGCATTGTCCTGTGGGAAAGTGACAGGTGTTCAACACAATACCCTACGCAAGAGACAAAACACTAGCACGGTGCAGCCAAGTCAAAACAAGCCCATTGCATTGTGGGCTCTGGGTAGTTCAGGCGACAGAAGCAGAAGCCAGGTAAGGAGCACCTGCCTCACTCTGCCCATCTCTTTCAGGATGTATGCTATACTGTGTGTGTACAAACCCTGTGTATACCACGCACTGTGCTGTAAGTGTGGCAGCGCGTTGGGTCTCATTGGGAGACAATTGCAATGAATTTATTATAATACATAGGAAACGTACCACATCAAGTAGCTGTGTCACCGGTACCTAGAAGCATTACTGGTAATGTATTGTAATGTTGCCCACGAGAGAGGAAAGTGACATGGTGGTTACAATATCTGATGACCCAAGTGACCTTTCTGGGGTTAGAGATGGCTGGGATTGTGTGTTTATTCATTTTCAACTAGTAGCAGTTGTTTGAAGGTTCGTGGCCCCTCCCCCCAGGGTTTAAGCTCACCCCACCCCACTTTTTAAGTAGCTGTTTTTCCCATGTTCCTGTGCAGGACAGGTCCATTGTGGCCATTCTCCCTCCAGCAGAGGTAAATACTCGCAGCCAGTGTTAGGACCTGCATACTGGTCATGCCGTGACGTGGCTGCATACTGGTCATGCCGTGACGTGGCTGCATACTGGTCATGCCGTGACGTGGCTGCATACTGGTCATGCCGTGACGTGGCTGCATACTGGTCATGCCGTGACGTGGCTGCATACTGGTCATGCCGTGATGTGGCTGCATACTGGTCATGCCGTGATGTGGCTGCATACTGGTCATGCCGTGATGTGGCTGCATACTGGTCATTCCGTGACTTGGCTGCATACTGGTCGTGCCGTGACGTGGCTGCATACTGGTCATTCCGTGACGTGGCTGCATACTGGTCATTCCGTGACGTGGCTGCATACTGGTCATTCCGTGACGTGGCTGCATACTGGTCATTCCGTGACGTGGCTGCATACTGGTCATTCCGTGACGTGGCTGCAGGCTTATAACGCTTTGGCCAAAGGGTTTAACTAAATGAGCCTTACTCATGAGAATACTAACATTTAAATATTTAACTATGTATTTTGTCACATTGGATGTAGCATTGGGTATGCTACAATATATATATATATATATATATATATCTTATACTATATTAGTGAAAGCACTGTATGTTTGCCTGCCTGCCTGCCTGCCTGCCTGCCTGCCTGCCTGCCTGGATGTCCGGTGTCCCTAGGGGAAATCTGATTGGTCCCTTGGCCCGCCCCCGCACACCTCTCATTGGCCTGAGGCGGAGTGACGGGCCAAAGGACACACAGGGACACACACACACAGGGACACACACACAGGGACACACACACACACAGGGACACACACACACACACACACACAGGGACACACACACACACACACACACACACACACAGACACAGGGACACACACACACAATGACAGACACACACACAGTGACACACACACACACACACACACACACACACACACTGTTACATACATTAGCGGGGCTCACAGTTAGCAGCACCCGCGCGCACCTCTCCTCTCCCCGTGTCTCCCGCGCTTTCACCCCGACCCCCCCCCCTCCCCCGGCGCAGCTACATTCAGCGGGACACACACACTATTGATTACCCTTCAGCGCCCCCCCCCCCCCACCCAGTGTCAGCGGCCGTGCGAGACCCCCCCTCTATATCTCCCACCTCTCCCCCCCCACACATATACATGCCCCCCCCCTCCCCGGCGCTACAACTCACCCCTCCCCGGGCGGGGGAACAGCCAGTGGCCAGGCAGGCTGCCTCGCGGCGCCGAGTGCCCAAGATGGTGGCGCCCGGCACACAGCGGGGGAGCGGCCACAACACGCTGCCTCCCGCCCCTCAGATCCACGTGGGACCTGCCGGATGGGTGAGTGAGCGGCCTTCACCTCCCCTCCACCCCCCCTTCACCTCCCCTCCACCTCCCCCTCCAGTGTCAGTGTCTCCCCGATACCCCCCCCCCCCCCCCCCCGGCGCCGCTACAGTCAGCGGGGGAGCGAGCGAGCGCCCGGGACACAGCGGGAGAGCGGCCACAACACGCTGCCTCCACGCCTCAGATCCACGTGGGACCGGCCGGACGGGTGAGTGGAGCGGCCGTCACCACCCCTCACCCCCCCATCACTCCCTCAGCCCTCCGTCACCTCCGCCTCACTCCACTGCTCCCTGGCCGACCCCCCTTCACCTCCTCCCCATTTACCTCCCCCCCTCACCTCCCCATTTACCTCCCCCCCCTCCACCCCCCTTCACCTCCCCTCCACCCCCCCTTCACCACCTCCCCTTCACCTCCCCTCCACCCCCCCCATTCACCTCCCTTCCACCCCCCCGTCACCGCCGTCACCACCCCCCCCCGCTTCACCTCCCTTCCACCCCCCCCCCTTCACCTCCCGTCCACTCCCCCCCCTTCACCCCCCCTTCACCTCCCCTCCAACCCCCCACCTTCACCTCCCCTCCACCACCCCCTTCACCCCCCCTTCCCACCGCCTCCCCCCCCCCTTCCCACCGCCTCCCACCCCCCGCCTTCCCTCCGCCTCCCACCCCCCGCCTTCCCACCTCCTCCCCCTTCCCACCACCTCACCCCTCCCCCTTCCCCCCCCCTTTCCACCACCTCCCCCCCTTCCAACCACCTCCCCCCCCCTTCCCACCACCTCCCCCCCCTTCCCACCACCTCCCCCCCTTCCCACCACCTCCACCCTCCCCCCTTCCCACCACCTTCCCCCTCCTCCCCCTTCCCACCACCTTCCTCCTCCTCCCCCTTCCCACCACATCCCCCCTTCTCTCCCTTTCCACCACCTTCCCCCTCCTCCTCCTTCCCACCACCTCCCCCCTTCCCACCACCTCCCCCCTTCTCCCCCTTCCCACCACCTCCCCCCTTCTCCCCCTTTCCACCACCTCCCCCCTCCTCCCCCTTCCCACCACTTCTCCCCCCCCGCTCCCCTTCCCCCCCCGCTCCCCTTCCCCCCCCGCTCCCCTTCCCCCCCCCCGCTCCCCTTCCCCCCCCCGCTCCCCTTCCCCCCCTCCGCTCCCCTTCACCCCCCCTCCGCTCCCCTTTCCACCCCCCCTCCGCTCCCCTTTCCACCCCCCCTCCGCTCCTCTTCCCCCCCCCCTCCACCTCTTTTTACCCTTTCCCCTCCCACACTTCCACCCCCTCCTCTAACCCTTCCCCCCCTCCTCTAACCCTTCCCCCCCTCCTCTAACCCTTCCCCCCCTCCTCTAACCCTTCCCCCCCTCCTCTAACCCTTCCCCCCCCTCCTCTAACCCTTCCCCCCCCTCCTCTAACCCTTCCCCCCCTCCTCTAACCCTTCCTCCCCCCTCCTCTAACCCTTCCCCCCCCTCCTCTAACCCTTCCCCCCCTCCTCTAACCCTTCCCCCCCTCCTCTAACCCTCCCCCCCCTCCTCTAACCCTTCCCCCCCTCCTCTAACCCTTCCCCCCCCCTCCTCTAACCCTCCCCCCCCCCTCCTCTAACCCTTCCCCCCCCCTCCTCTAACCCTTCCCCCCCCCTCCTCTAACCCTTCCCCCCTCCTCCACCCCTTGCCCCCCTCCTCCACCCCTTGCCCCCCTCCTCCCCTTCCCGCCGCCCTTCGCCTTCATGCCCGCCTTACCGCCTCCCCACCCCCGCCTCTGCCTTTCACCCGCCCTTACTCCGGCCGCCTCTGCCTTTCACCCACCGCCTCACAGCCGCTGCACGCACTCAACAGACACCCGCTACACTCGACACATACCTGCCGCCACACACACCTGCTGCCTCCCGCCCCTACCCCCTGACATCACTGACCCACCGCCTCACACCCTAGCAGGACCCCCACTCACAGACAGCACTCACAACCCACGCGCCAGCCGCCGCCTCACACCCTAGCAGGACCCCCACTCACAGACAGCACTCACAACCCACGCACTACCCGCCGCCTCACACCCTAGCAGGACCCCCACTCGCACACAGCACTCACAACCCACGCGCCACCCGCCGCCTCACACCCTAGCAGGACACACGCCTCACATTTTTACATCACTTATGGCACCAAAATATACATTGTACTGTGGTGTGGTTACAATAAACCATTTTTATACAACATCGTATTACATTTTCTTCCATCTTTCTTTTCAATATTATTATCCAACCTTTACAGCAAATACTCACCTATTGTTCCACAATTTATAAATAATACTACCTATTACGCATTTACATCCCGGGCAACGCCGGGTCTCTCAGCTAGTATATATATATATATATATATATATATATATATATATATATATATATATATATATATATATATATATATATATATATATATATATATATATATATATATATATATATATATACAGTATCTATATACATACACATGATGTGGTGGGTTCTGGGGTTACAGCTTGCTGGGATTGTGCGTTTATTAATGTATTGTAATGTCGCCCACGAGAGAGGAAAGTGACATGGTGGTTACATGGTGGTTACAATATCTGATGACCTAAGTGACCTTTCTGAGTATACCCAAGGACATTGGGGAGGAACGCAGGATGTACAACCTGGAAGAGGGTGCAGAGAGAGGGGACATGTTAGGCCATTTGTAATTGCCTCACTGCCCTTACGTTATTAAAGGAGCAGCCCAGGCTCATTGCCATGTGCTTGCATTTTATATTTGGGTTACTTTTGCAAAGCGCCTTTTATTGTTAAAAATGGAATGCTTCGTGCGGGAGATTCAAGCGTTTGAAATATTCCATTTCCGGGCGGTTAAAATGAAGCTCTCCCCAGAGCTCATTGCCGGCTGTAGGTTACCATGGTAACCCCAGAAACTTGAAATGAAGGCATTCGTGGTTTTTTTTAAAGAGCAGGACATGCTCAGTGGGTCAGATAGTAACAGTATGTGAGTTATACTCATTTAGGCTTCTGGGGGGATTCCTGCTCTAAAAGCTGCAGACAAAGCAATATCCTACCTGTGTGGTTTTTTTTTTAATAAGTCAGTTCGGTACTATGAGAAAATACTTAAAGACATTTTTAATGAATTCTAATGTAGCAAGCATTTTTGTTTCTATAGCAACCATATACAGTCACATCCCCTTCCCCTTCTGAAACAGCATCACCTTTGAGCCCCGCCCTCTCTAGCAGTGAACCAATTGAATCTAGTGGCTGCCTTGTCACATGATCTTCCTCACAGAACTTTGGCTGTCAGTGCAGCAGAAGAGGATCCAGGATGCATTTAGTTAACCCCCAGCCGAATCTTCAGCGATCGATTACAGGAGAACGGATCGACCAGCAATTTAGCTAATCACTTGTCAGTGTGCAGATTGTATTGATGCACATATTGAATGGAAATCATTATTTATTTTTTTAAACGGCACTGCAGCTTTAACATAGTTATTCATTCTCTAAAGCTGGAGGGCGGAAGCCTCGTGGAAAGTGTGAGGAAGTCCTCCTTCGCTGAAGCAGTGACAAATGCGTGGGAGAGACGCCTAGTAGAGATGATGGAGGATAATACAAAGTCTGCACCTACGCTTTTCACCATTATCTCTTAGCCTACAGTGCTACAACGGCAGCCAGGGATTCTGGGTAATGACATGCAAATGAGCAGTCACAGTGTCACATTTTTACTCATGTCCAATTAAGCAAAGAATCCTTGCTGGCGTATGCCTGCCGTATCACACAGCTTTTCAGCACAGCCAGGGTTAAAAGTGTAGAGCCAGTAACCCTGCTCACAGACAGCTCTTTCGACCTTCAATCTCTTCAGTGATATACCGGCTTTGCAATGTGAAGTTGGAGTAGGTTTCACCCACACGTTATACTGTTTATGTTATGGTGGGTAAACAAAGTGACAAGAACCCTCCACTGGCCAGCAAGTAAAAATCCCCGAAGTTACACATACATACAGGACAGAGACAGGGATTTCTGTACCGCTAAGCTATAAATATACCGGAGGGACATGTGTTCCCGAGAGCAGCACGTGCACCAAGACTGGAAAACATAAGAGTTTGCTCGCAGAAAATATAGTGGATGCACAGCACCGCCTCACAGTGGAGGTGGTAGAAGGAAATAACGTACAATAGAGGCATTCAGAGTTCCCTGGTGTCTATTTTCAAACCTAAGTGGGGAATAAAAACCAGTGACCACGCTGGTTCCATAATGGAAATATCCCCATGCTCCGGCTATGTATTACTATATATATTTCTATGGATAGCCCATTACCATTGGACCACAGGAGTGTTGACTCTTATAAAGGATTAACTTCAGGGAAAAATAGTCTGTCTGCCAAAATAGTCATTTCTTTCTGTAGTAAAACACGAAAAAATGTGATTGTAATAACAGACTGCGGACAGGGAGCTGGGAGCCTGCCAACGCCGCCCGGATCACATGACCATCAATCTTTCCATACAAGCGCTGCTGCTGCGTCAGTGGGATGGAGATACGTTATCAGCCGGGGCTTACAGCGCTCTCCAGCTGCCCACGTGAAACACGAGGAGCCTGGGAGGGTTCCCAAGACCCTGCCCTTCCCACCGTCTCAGCGGAGACCTGGAGGCTGATGCTTGAGTATTGATTAAACAAGTCCTTCAAAAGCCTGAGTGACAGACTGGACACCTGACAATAATAATAACGTTATTTCATATAGTGTTTTTCTCTTGATGGGGGTCACAATTACAGTATAGCGCGTGGTACGCAGCACATAGGAATGTTACAGACACATGGCCCTGCCCAGGTGAGCTTACACTCTATGCGCCTGAGATAGAGGTAGAGACAGTGGAAAGCAGACGAGGAGGGCCAGCATCTGCGATGACCCTTCCCACTCCTCCTCCTCATCACTGTGCTACATGATTATTTTGTGACGTTTTTTTGGATAATCCACCCCCAGCAGAAGCCAACGTGACGCAGCGTTACATTATAATTAGACGTGGAACAGGCGGTTGTCCTGGGACATTACTGGTAACGTGTGCTCGGCTGGATATCAGGTTCCTTATGTTCCCACCTGTGCCCTGCTCAGAAACTGTCCTCTGATGAGGGGGGTTTCCCGTGAAACAAGTCCCACTACGGAGGGGGTCCCTGCCTTCCTGGCCCCCTGTTCCTTTCCTATGTCGAATATGCAGTCAGGGCGGCCCGCAGCAGGGGAGAGCCGGGGCCTGGTGGCAACGAGAGGACTGTCAGCTGGGCAAAGAAGTTGGGCCCGGCCAGAGGTCGGGCCCACTGCTTTTTCTGGTTGCTGGGCCACCCACAGCCACTGGGCCCCAGTACACTTGTCCCAGCTCCCCCCCCCCTGTCAGTGGCCCTGTGAATATGTCTATGTTACTATGTATATGTGTGTATCAGTATGTAGTGAATCCTTGCTGCGTCCCTCATGCCGCGGACCGCGCTCATGCTTGAGAGTGGTGATGTTACCAACTCTATAAGCATGAGCGTTCGGGTGTCTGGCAACTTTTTCTGTCAGCACGAGCGGGGGTGGGCGTGGCCAAAACACTGACTGGCGCTGATTGGCTGAGGAGGTCATGTGACCTGCCTTCCATCCTACCCCCGCCAACCTACCACACTAAACTCCCGCTCTGCACCCGGCAACATTCTGCCTTGCACCCACCAAACTCACGCCCGCCTCCTGTCCTACCCCTGCCAACCTCCTGTCCTGCTCCCACCCGCCTCCCATTCTGCCCCCACCCACCTCCCCTCCTGCTTCCGCCAACCTCCCGTCCTGCACCCACCCCCAATCCTACCCCCGCCAATCACCCGTCCTGCACCTGCCAACCTCCCACCCTACCCCACTAAACTCCCGCCCTGCGCCCGGCAACATTCCGCCCTGCACCCGCCAAACTCACACCCACCTCCTGTCCTACCCCCGCCAACCTCCCGTCCTACCCCGCCAACCTCCCGTCCTACTCCCGCCAACCTCCCGTCCTACCCCTGCCAAACTCCCACATGCCTCCTGCCCTGCACCTGCCAACCTCCCATCCTGCAGTCACCCACCTGCCGCCCTGCCCCCACCCGCCTCCCATCCTGCCCCCACATGCCTCCCGGTGCAGTGCCCACAATATGACGTATTTTGAAAGTGGGCCCTTTAAATCAGATGAACCAGCCTTATTTTTCTTTAGTTATAGCAACTCCTGCTGCCGAGTCTCTATTTCCCACCTCCACCAGGCAGCACAGAGCTGTTGTCGAAGACTGAGCCTCCGATTGAGCCACCTGTGCTGAAGCAGGGACTGAATGAGCCACCTGTGCTGAAGCAGGGACATCCTGAGAATGTGACCGGTTAGGGGGGTTTGAAGACTGGAGTTGAGCCCCCCTGTGTTAATGTTTCTTATCTTATTGTCTTTTGTCCTCCCTATTGTACAGCGCTACGGAATATGTTGGTGAGCTATAAATCATAATAATAATAATATTCATAATACGGCGCCCTAGTGATGTTCTGGGGACATGGGCCCTGGCACCCAGAGGCACATACACCATACCTAGTATATCAGGGGCACTAGCTCATTTCCTAGGGGGGGTGGGGGGGGAGGGGGTAGATCTGCCAGACCGCTTCAATGCACCAGTCATGGACGGGTGATCACAAGACTCGTAGGTGTCAGATCTAGTGAAACCCTAACCCCTGGCACTGTAAGGGTTAAAGTTCCAGTGACAGAAGGCCCTTCCACATTATCTCTTAGCATACCGTGCTTCCACTGCAGCCAGGCATTCTGGGTAATGGCATGCCAATGAGCACAGCGTCGCCTTTTGCTTCGAATCCATTTTAACACGGACCCCCTATCAGCTTATCCCTGCCGTGTTACACAGCATTTTTTCAGCACAGCCTGGGGTAAAAGAAGTGCAGAGCCAGTAACTCTGCTCACAGACAACAGCTGCTTCAGTGCGAGGAGAAGGTGCGTAGTGACAAGCCGGTATGTGCGATGCTGTGACTCTGTTCTCTCCCCTCGATGAGCGGGGCTGTAATCTTCCCAGGCACTGGGACATTGGCAGTGAATGTAGAGAACAGCCCTGTCTCCTTGCAATGTGACGGTTATATAACTCTCTGCTGCACACGCTATTTATATCCGTAGTGACCCCGGGGAATGCGCGCTATGCCGTGCGTCCCGCGTCCTTCAGTGAAACCGCAGCTCTCCTTCTCTAGCGTGGCAGAAATATGCATCTCCGTGTCAGTGGCCAATACTTTGTTTATAAGGATGTTACCCGCTGACCCTGCTGCAGAAACCAGATCCGGCACATTCCTGCCCCCACCGTCACCCTGTCATAAATCAGCCCGTCATTAAGCCAAAGAAACATCCCCCTTTTATTTATTCAGATTTGTACATGTAAAGCGCGCGACGATGTATAATTCTACTTTCTTACCTAAACTGGCAATCGTAAGGCGCTCCTGATATAAATCTGTCACAATCCTGGTTGCGTGCCTAACATAATGGCCGACTTTCAGTTTCAACCAATCCTTCAGTCAGCGCAACTCAACAGCTACAATGTATCCTTATATTACTACGGTAATATTATCTATTGTTGCAGTTTGCAGCTCAAACTGCTGGGAATATTGGCTACAAATTTTAACAAACAGGAAAGTGTTGCAAAGATCTTGCACTGCTGGGAAAGTGGGCTAAAGCCTGTTATAGAAATCAAAGGATGCTTTAAAACTCATTAAAAATGGCATTAAGTCTGTGACCTGAGATCCACAGCGATGGGGAGGCGTGGCCTTGACATCACGAGGCTGGTCCTCCCTAATTGGCTGAACCGCTCACGTGACCCGGCCATCGGGCGCCAAAACCAAAAAAAATGTTGTCTCCTGAAAAATGTGCCGCTTCGCCGCGCACTCTGTGGCCGGCCTCATTGAGGTGAGGCCTTTTGCTGGCGCCGCGTGCAGTATGGACGCGCCCTTATTCCAGCTGATGAGAAGCAGAATGTAATCACTGGGCTGGAAGTGCGGATTTAACTGTTAGCCACCCAACCTCTCGCCGGGTTAAAGGACCGTAGCATTACATAATAACGTAGGGCCGAGCTGGGAAGCGCTTTGTGGCGCCGGACGAGATTTGAGTCCGAAGCACTTGATTCGGGAGCGTATCTCATCCCCAGCACTTGGAAGTGGCTTGGCATGGATTAAAGGGGGGGGGGGGCGATGTATTTTGTCCTTATTGTACCTGACGTGAACCTTCTTGGGATTTAAGGTTAACCCAAATAATAACGTGAACACATTTGACCCTCTGTATCCTACCCCCGTGTGGCAGCATTATACCGCAGGGAGCACCCCGTGTTATTTCTTTAGTAACCTATTTGGGGACCCGGAGTACCACTACTTTCTAATTTAGCCACTTACAGAAGGAGTGGCCCACTCCAGTCCTCAAGGGCCACCAACAGGTCAGGTTTTAAGGATATCCCTGCTTCAGCACAGGTGGCTCTTCACTGATTGAGCCACCTGTGCTGAAGCAGGGCTATCCTTAAAAGCTGACCTGTTGGTGGCCCTTAAGCACTGAGTTGGCCACCAGCCACTGATTGAGCCACGTGTGCAGAAGCAGGGATATTCTTAACCTGCAACAAAAAGAGAAGCCCAATGCTACATCCAATGACAGAGAAGCCCAATGCTACATCCAATGACAGAGAAGCCCAATGCTACGTCCAATTACAGAGAAGCCCAATGCTACATCCAATGACAGAGAAGCCCAATGCTGCATCCAATGACAGAGAAGCCCAATGCTACATCCAATGACAGAGAAGCCCAATGCTGCATCCAACGACAGAGAAGCCCAATGCTGCATCCAATGACAGAGAAGCCCAATGCTGCATCCAATGACAGAGAAGCCCAATGCTGCATCCAATGACAGAGAAGCCCAATGCTGCATCCAACGACAGAGAAGCCCAATGCTGCATCCAACGACAGAGAAGCCCAATGCTGCATCCAACGACAGAGAAGCCGAATGCTACATCCAACGACAGAGAAGCCCAATGCTGCATCCAATGACAGAGAAGCCCAATGCTACATCCAACGACAGAGAAGCCCAATGCTGCATCCAATGACAGAGAAGCCCAATGCTGCATCCAATGACAGAGAAGCCCAATGCTACATCCAATGACAGAGAAGCCCAATGCTTCATTCTACTGGATATAGATCCACTGTGGTCCTTCTCCCTCCTAATAGAGGTAAATGAGAATTTTAATCCTAATAGATATATTAGTATTTTATCTGGTAGTGTTAGGCCTTGTGAACAGGGTCTGCCTTGTCGTGGCTCACAGGCTTACAATGCTTTGGCCAAAGGGTTAAACTAAATGACCCTTTTTCAAGAGAATATATAAGTATTTTTCTGTGTATTTTTGTCATGTTGGATGTAGCATTGGGCTTCTCTGTCGCCTGTTGTATACATATTCTTAACCTGACCTGTCGTGGCCCGTGAGGACTTGAGTTGGCCACCCCAGATTTACAGAACCACTTATAAAGGAAAGGCAATTTTGGGAGGTCATTACCCCCCTCGGTGTCTTTTAGATCCCACCTGGGAATAGGCGCACAAAGCTGCAAACTGCTTCAGCGCAATGCCTTTCAGGCGCCTCTGGTACCATGTCCCGTAGATTATTTAACGCAGGCCCTGGCACACTGCACATATATTGATATAGGTCCTAACTGCACTGTATACATGAGCGACAGCAGTGGGAAGAAGGGATGTCCAACAGCTGGAGGCCGGTATTAGTACAGATAAATCCTGTGTGTGTGTAAATCCTGGTAAATCCTGTGTGTGCCCCTTCCATGTAGGGGCAGGAAACCAGCGCCGGTCACTCCATTTAAAGGCAAAAATGTCAAAGCCACACATCGTTCTCCGGTTAAGGTCAGAAATGCCAGCGGGAGAGTGCAGTGCTCACAGCCGGTGCATTCTGGGTATGAAGGGGAGGGCGTCGGTGGGTACGGGATGTGCGGAAGGTTTTAAATCTCCTATCCCACTTGTCCATATTCATGTGAAGTCATTCCCCGGTGCCGGCGAGGAGTACTGCTCCTTTCTCCAGAATGGGGCTAAAGTCTTCCCCAGCGCAGGGAAAACAACCTAATAATATTTTGAAGTATTCAGAGTACAGCAATAAAAAAAAAATTGCGTTTCATTTATCATTCGGAAAGCTTGTGAACGTTTCGAAACATTGCAACGTCAGGGACACACAGGGGCTTTAGCCATTAAGGAAAAGACCCGTTCAAGTGAGATCGGCACTACTGCAGCTTACTAAATAAGCCGCATAGGCTGGGAGACACCGAAGCGTGATCCGCGCTATCGAGCCCGTACCCGCCGTTAAAGTCAATGTCATCAGCCCCCCCAACAGGTCAGGTTTTCAGTACATCCCTGCTTCAGCACAGTTGGCCCAATCAGTCCCTGCTTCAGCACAGGTGTCTCAATCAGAGGCTCAGTCTTCGGGGGGGGGGGGTTAAATTGAGCCGCCTTGGTCTATAAAGTCTGACAGTCGCTGTCAACGTCGTTTTTCGGCCAGATATCCAAATTGAAGTAAATTGAGATTTTTGTCTGAGGACGGCCTCCTGGGAGTATTTACAGTATATATATATATATATATATATATATATATACACACACACAATGACCTCCCCATAGATATATTTGTAACCCCAAACGATGAGGTTTATATTTTCCTACGTCTTTCCACTCCCAAGCCTCGCTCGGCGGGGGTTAATATAGTGGCTTACCCCCGGGGGCTGGTTTCCAAACTATTTGGAACTTTATGAAAACACGGGAGGAAACCTTTTTTGGGCCCTATTTCTGTAGCATGTATACCATATTTATGTTGTAAAAACAGAAAAAGGAGAAAGTCTTTCCAAAATAAAACAAAAATATGGGCGAGCACTCAATGCAAAAAATGTGTGTCTACAGAATGTATGTCTCTCTTTATGTATGCAGAGCTCACGGAGCTCTCAGCGCTTTGCCAGAGAGACAGGAAGTACAGGGGATTCTACAGCAATAAACAAGATCAGAGAGTAGGAAAGGAAATCCCTGCCCCGGAGAGCTTACAATCTAAAAAAACATCAGAGAAAACGGCTCCCGCTGAAGAATCAGGGGTCCCCTCACAAAGCAGCATGGTGCAGGCTGGGCACGCGGACACATGACTTTATCAGAACAATCTGCAGCAAACAAAAATCCCGCGTGTGTGCACATTCACGTCTCAGATACGTCTGCGGCCCCTGCTCTTCCCCATTATCTGTTAAGCCTTGAATATAGCAGTGCGCGCGCATGGCGTCACGTGCGCCTGTAGCTAGAGCGATTCGTGGCCTTTGAGATTTGTATGACGTGAGCGACGGGAAACGTTGCATTCCGGTAGCCCCGATGAAGGTACATTGCTGGATGGTTCCGGAACCCTGATGAAGGTACATTGCTGGATGGTTCCGGAACCCTGATGAAGGTACATTGCTGGATGGTTCCGGAACCCTGATGAAGGTACATTGCTGGACGGAAAGGTTGCATTCCGGACGCCATGATGAAGGTACATTGCTGAACGGAAAAGTTGCATTCCGGAGGCCTGATGAAGGTACATTGCTGGACAGAAACGTTGCATTCCGGAGGCCTGATGAAGGTACATTGCTCTACGTAAACATTGCATTCCGGAGCCCTGATGAAGGTACATTGCTGGACGGAAACGTTGCATTCTTGAAGCCCTGATGAAAGCATTGCTCTACGGAAACGTTGCATTCCGGACGCCTGATGAAGGTACATTGCTGGATGGAAACATTGCATTCCGGACGCCTGATGAAGGTATATTGCTGGACGGAAACGTTGCATTCCGGAGCCCTGATGAAGGTACATTACATTGCAGGACGGAAACGTTGCATTCCGGAGCCCTGATGAAGGTACATTACATTGCAGGACGGAAACGTTGCATTCCGGAGCCCTGATGAAGGTACATTACATTGCAGGACGGAAACGTTGCATTCCTTTGCCTGATGAAGGTGCATTACATTGCAGGACGGAAACGTTGCATTCCGGAGCCTGATGAAAGTACATTACATTGCTGGATGGAAACGTTGCATTGCGGACGCCTGATGAAGATACATTGCTGGACGGAAACGTTGCATTCCGGAGCCCTGATGAAGGTACATTACATTGCTGGACGGAAACGTTGCATTCCGGAGCCCTGATGAAGGTACATTACATTGCTGGACGGAAACGTTGCATTCCTTTGCCTGATGAAGGTACATTACATTGCTGGACGGAAACGTTGCATTCCGGAGGCCTGATGAAGGTACATTACATTGCTGGACGGAAACGTTGGCATTATGTCTTTTTAGATTGTTATAATAAAGTAATTGTTTTTTTTAGAGTGCCTGGTCTGTACACGCTGCTTTCTAAAATAAACACCTTTTTCTTAAAGAGAAAGTGGGAATGTATGCCTAGAAATAAAAAGGTAGTGATACGTTGGGTCTGTAAATTAAATCGTTGTGTGTTACTATGCTGCACTGTATGTGGTCTTGTGGTTTGGCATCGCTTACTAATTTTGTCCCTCTTAGGTCAATAAAAATATCACTTGTGAGCGCATCCACATGTTTCAGACAGGTCTGCAACCCTGCCCTTCCCCATTATCTCTTAGCAAACAGTGCGTCCACTGCCGCCAGGGATTCTGGGTAATGACATGCAAATAGGCACCGCGGGTCACTCATCACTTCTCCTCCATTTTAACATGGACCCCTGTGACGGTAGGGGGCCTTCATTAATATAGGTCACGCCCGGCTGGCTGCCTCTAGAAACCGTATGTCAAGGGCTGGAGTGTCAGCTCTTGGATCTAGTTGTGCACCTTGCTGTATTTCCCTGTCTCTCTGCCCCATGTTACGGTCCCCTGCAGGAGTGTAAGCTAGGGAAGCCAGGTGTAGTTAGGATCCCTGTTGGGAAATAGCTGCAGGTCAGGGACTTGGGGAGCAGGAGATTAAGGTGGATATTGGGGAGCAACTAGGGTTAAAAACTGTATAAAGTATTGCTGAGCGGAGTCGCCGGTAGTACTATGTTACCCGCAAACAGTGTATGATTTGCGGGTACCCGTCTGTATATGAAGACAGCGTGGGTTACGGAAGCCCAATGTTAAGTATAGGGAAAACCTGACCTGTTGAGGGACTTTTTGGATTCCTAGAGACGTGGGATTTGGGGAGTGTAAGTTTTAGGGGGGATAGTTGGGTCGAAATGTACTCCTTTTGTTTGCAGGAGTTTGGGGGACGAAGTTACCGGAGGTCCAGTAATTCTCCCTGGCGTGCAGGCGGAATTTGCGGGTACATGGGGTGAATTACACCCGGGGCTCTATAGTGTCCCCCAGAATCTTGGTTTTCGAGCCCAGGTATCCCAGACCTATTTCCCTCACAGGTATAAGGTTCCCCAAGGTCTATACTTTATTAAAGTACCTTTTATAATGTGTTATACTGTATGTATAAATGTCCATGCAGTCAGCCTTTGCATTTACAAAGGTGCCAGGATATCTGCATAGACAGTGAAATTCAAAGGAGGAAGGACGTCCAGAGGTGAGAGAACCGTTTGGTGAGCAGGGAAAGGCTAAGTGCCAGTTCCAGAGAACAGGGGTCACCCAACTGGGGCCCCTTTGAGACTGCCAGACCTGGTGGAGCAAGCAATGGGTTAGCTGGGGGAAGATGCTGCTTGTGGGAGAGTTTCTCATTGGCTAATTCATATTTCCCACCCACCCATTTTTTCAAGCCAGCTTGGCACGCCCCCTCCTCTGACATCAGCAGCCAGACCAGCCCCCGTTCTGAATGGCTGGTGGGAAAAGTTCCCACGCTCTGATTGGCTGGTGGGGAAAGTTCCCACGCTCTGATTGGCTGGTGGGAAAAGTTCCCACGCTCTAGTCCCTGTTCCATGTTAGACATAGGACACCGAGGTCTATGTAAGGCAGGGGTGCGCAAACTTATCTTCATGTGCCCCCTTTCTCCTCTCCCCTCCGACCCGCCCCCACCCTCCCCCCACGCACGGCCCAGCGTCAAATGACGTCGCGGGGTCGTGTGACGTCACATTGCCATAACAACGTGACGTCACATGACCCGGCGGCGTCCTTTGCCGCCGGTTGCCATGGAGATGCGTCGTTGGAACCAAGGTAAGTAAACCAGTTACAGTGGCCTCACGTGATTTATTTTAAATGCCTTCGGGGGAAGCGAGGGGCCTCTGTGACACCCGCCCCCCCCCCCACTTTGCGCACTGCTGATGTAAGGGACTGCCCAATCAGAGAGCTCTCTCTGTCTTTCAGACAATCTTAGGACTTGGTGCAGTGACGCGCAGGCGGGTTTCCCACGTGCTTTGCTCGCAATAGCAAATCACTGGGCATTGAGGTGCCGGGGAAGCCGAGCTGCGGGCAACTCCTGAGGGACAATGTTCTGAGGAACAACATGCTTCAGGAAAAGAGTACCGTGTGCTCCTGGGTGTGGAGCGGACAGGGCAAGCCTTTGCTGAAGCAGGCACCCTGCACCTATTTGGGACTAGTTTGCACCCCCAGTAAGGCTGCGCTTATAGTGCCGGCGACGGCGATAGCGACGTCGCGGCAAAACAAATGTATTGCCGCTGTCGCGTGCGCTTATAGTAAGCGCAACGCGACAGAGCGAGGTGGCAGCGCAAAATTTTGAAGCCGGTTAAATTTGATTTTTCAGAGGCTGTCGCTACATGTGACAGCCTCTGAACCAATCGATGGCCAGGTCGCTTGCGACTTCGCTGCAAAGCGAAATACAACTTTCGCTGGTGGCGACGGGTGACGTCATCTGTCGCGCGCACTATAAGCGCGGCCTTAGTGTGTATTCTGTCTGTATTTTGTATTTCATTGTGTGTACGCGGCTTTACCCGAATAAACCTCATTTTATTCCACCACCTCGTTTTGCCTAGTGAATGATCCCAGAAAGGTAAATAGTGTTAAAAGTCCCGGTCCCCCGTGACAGACCCCTCTGACCTCTCCCTGCCAAATAATTCCGGGTAATGGATATCTAATGTAAGAAATGGCTGCAGGCCCTGCAGGTCGCCGGACCGCACTGCAGGTCGCCGGACCGCACTGCAGGTCGCCGGACCGCACTACAGGTCGCGTAACAAACCGCTTGTACTTGCTTCTTGATACAGCTCATGAATTTTGAGATAGAAACTAATTTCTCAATCTTTTGCCGCTGACCTAGGCGCACAGGTTAACCCGGGGGGGCTCAATCCCAGTCCTCCAGCTCCCCCTCCCCCCCTCCAAACAGGTCAGGTTTTCAGGAAATCCCAGCTTCAGCACAGGTGGCTCAATCAGTCCCTGCTTCAGCACAGATAGCTCAGTCTGAGGCTCAGGCTTTGACTCGGGGGGGGGGGGGGGGCGGGGGGGCTGGAGTCGAGCGCCCCTAGGTTAATGACACCTCAGATCTGACGGGTTTCATTAACATTGGTCTATGCCACAAATACATAGAACCCGCGCTCCTCACAGAACCCGCGCTCCTCACAGAACCCGCGCTCCTCACAGAACCCGCGCTCCTCACAGAACCAGCGCTCCTCACAGAACCCGCGCTCCTCACAGAACCCGCGCTCCTCACAGAACCCGTGCTCCTCACAGAACCCGCGCTCCTCACAGAACCAGCGCTCCTCACAGAACCCGCGCTCCTCACAGTATTTAGACTGACACTGCGGGGTATTTAGACTGACACTGCGGGGTATTTAGACTGACACAGCGAGGTATTTAGACTGACACTGCGGGATATTTGGACTGACACTGCGGGGTATTTGGACTGACACTGCGGGGTATTTAGACTGACACTGCGGGTTATTTAGACTGACACTGGGGGGTATTTAGACTGACACTGCGGGGTATTTAGACTGACACTGCGGGGTATTTAGACTGACACTGCGGGGTATTTAGACTGACACTGCGGGGTATTTAGACTGACACTGCGGGGTATTTAGACTGACACTGCGGGGTATTTAGACTGACACTGCGGGGTATTTAGACTGACACTGCGGGGTATTTAGACTGACACTGCGGGGTATTTAGACTGACACTGCGGGGTATTTAGACTGACACTGCGGGGTATTTAGACTGACACTGCAGGGTATTTAGACTGACACTGCGGGTTATTTGGACTGACACTGCGGGGTATTTAGACTGACACTGGGGGGTATTTGGACTGACACTGGGGGGTATTTGGACTGACACTGCGGGGTATTTGGATTGACATTTGAGGACAAAAAGAAATTGTATTCACTCCATTTCAAGAACGTCGTATGTCATTGCAGGTGTAGTGTACCAGTGTAGTGTACCAGTGTAGTGTACCAGTGTAGGTGTAGTGTACCAGTGTAGTGTACCAGTGTAGGTGTAGTGTACCAGTGTAGTGTACCAGTGTAGGTGTAGTGTACCAGTGTAGGTGTAGTGTACCAGTGTAGTGTACCAGTGTAAGTGTTGTGTACCAGTGTAGGTGTAGTGTACCAGTGTAGGTGTAGTGTAATGTACCAATGTAAGTGTAGTGTACCAGTGTAGGTGTAGTGTACCAATGTAAGTGTAATGTACCAGTGTAGGTGTAGTGTAATGTACCAATGTAAGTGCAGTGTACCAGTGTAGGTGTAGTGTAATGTACCAATGTAAGTGTAGTGTACCAGTGTAAGTGTAGTGTACCAGTGTAGGTGTAGTGAACCAGCGCTCCTCACAGAACCCGCGCTCCTCACAGAACCCACGCTCCTCACAGAACCCGCGCTCCTCACAGAACCCGCGCTCCTCACAGAACCCGCGCTCCTCACAGAACCCGCGCTCCTCACAGAACCCGCGCTCCTCACAGAACCCGCGCTCCTCACAGAACCCGCGTGCCTCCCTTTATGGAGAATGCAGCTGGGGAAAGGATCGGCCTGACATTGATGGGGAACAAACATACAATCCCCGCGCTCCTCCCACACGGGCTCGCAGTGTACGAGCGACATTTCTATATTTACAGCCCGAGTCTACTAACAAAAAGGAGCCATTTTGTTGCATCTTTTGATGAAAACATGGTTCAGGTTTCCTAATGCCAACCCCATCATGGTAATCCCCAAATATTAGCCGGCACCTACACGGCATGAATACAATTTCTTGCTGTCCTATGGACGAAGCTCGGCGGGATATGTGAGCGTGCCCAAAGGGTTAAATGAATGACGCAGCATGCGTTTTGTGATTTAATGCAATTAAAAACTGGCATGAGCGCAAAGATCCCTTATTATGAAGGAAAGCTGCGGGTGCCCACGTTACATAGTGATATGATAATAATATTATTATTACTATTAATAATACACATTTCTCTTACGTCTGCCAGTCCCAGGCACTCAGTGACCGTCTGTTCAGTGGAGAGGGGAATTTAACAAAAGTTTATAAAAAACACAATGCTACATCCAATAGGACAAATGATCCCGTTAAATACTTAACCTGGGCGAGCTCTCCTAACCTCTCTAATAGAGGGAGCACTGTCTTACTACACAGCTCATTCACAGGCGCACCACAAGAGCTGTCATTCAAAAGGGACGAGTGGACTCAAACCCAGGGGGGAGGAGGGGTCACTAACCCCCAAACTATTGGTACCAAGTGAAATTTAGACGGACACTGCGGGGTATTTAGACGGACACTGCGGGGTATTTAGACTGACACTGCAGGATATTTAGACTGACACTGCAGGATATTTAGACTGACACTGCGGGGTATTTAGACTGACACTGCGGGGTATTTAGACTGACACTGCGGGGTATTTAGACTGACACTGCTGGGTATTTAGACTGACAATGCGGGGTATTTAGACTGACAATGCGGGGTATTTAGACTGACACTGCGGGGTATTTAGACTGACACTGCGGGGTATTTAGACTGGCACTGCGGGGTATTTAGACTGACACTGCGGGGTATTTAGACTGACACTGCGGGGTATTTAGACTGACACTGCGGGGTATTTAGACTGACACTGCGGGGTATTTAGACTGACACTGCGGGGTATTTGGACTGACACTGCGGGGTATTTGGACTGACACTGCGGGGTATTTAGACTGACACTGCGGGTTATTTAGACTGACACTGGGGGGTATTTAGACTGACACTGCGGGGTATTTAGACTGACACTGCGGGGTATTTAGACTGACACTGCAGGGTATTTAGACTGACACTGCGGGTTATTTGGACTGACACTGCGGGGTATTTAGACTGACACTGGGGGGTATTTGGACTGACACTGCGGGGTATTTGGACTGACATTTGAGGACAAAAAGAAATTGTATTCACTCCATTTCAAGAACGTCGTATGTCATTGCAGGTGTAAGTGTAGTGTACCAGTGTAGGTGTAGTGTATCAGTGTAGGTGTAGTGTACCAGTGTAGGTGTAGTGTACCAGTGTAGGTGTAGTGTACCAGTGTAGGTGTAGTGTAATGTACCAATGTAAGTGTAGTGTACCAGTGTAGGTGTAGTGTACCAGTGTAGGTGTAGTGTACCAGTGTAGGTGTAGTGTACCAGTGTAATGTACCAATGTAAGTGTAGTGTACCAGTGTAGGTGTAGTGTACCAGTGTAGGTGTAGTGTACCAATGTAAGTGTAGTGTACCAGTGAAGGTGTAGTGTAATGTTCCAGTGTAGGTGTAGTGTACCAGTGTAGGTGTAGTGTAATGTACCAGTGTAGGTGTAGTGTACCAGTGTAGGTGTAGTGTACCAGTGTAGGTGTAGTGTAATGTTCCAGTGTAGGTGTAGTGTACCAGTGTAGGTGTAGTGTAATGTACCAGTGTAGGTGTAGTGTACCAATGTAAGTGTAGTGTACCAGTGTAGGTGTAGTGTACCAGTGTAGGTGTAGTGTACCAATGTAAGTGTAGTGTATCAGTGTAGGTGTAGTGTAGTGTACCAGTGTAGGTGTAGTGTAATGTTCCAGTGTAGGTGTAGTGTACCAGTGTAGGTGTAGTGTAATGTACCAGTGTAGGTGTAATGTACCAGTGTAGGTGTAATGTACCAGTGTAGGTGTAGTGTACCAGTGTAGGTGTAGTGTACCAATGTAAGTGTAGTGTATCAGTGTAGGTGTAGTGTACCAGTGTAGGTGTAGTGTAATGTACCAGTGTAGGTGTAGTGTACCAGTGTAGGTGTAGTGTAATGTTCCAGTGTAGGTGTAGTGTACCAGTGTAGGTGTAGTGTACCAATGTAAGTGTAGTGTACCAGTGTAGGTGTAGTGTACCAGTGTAGGTGTAGTGTACCAGTGTAGGTGTAGTGTACCAGTGTAGGTGTAGTGTAATGTACCAGTGTAGGTGTAGTGTACCAGTGTAGGTGTAGTGTAATGTTCCAGTGTAGGTGTAGTGTACCAGTGTAGGTGTAGTGTACCAGTGTAGGTGTAGTGTAATGTACCAGTGTAGGTGTAGTGTACCAGTGTAGGTGTAGTGTAATGTACCAGTGTAGGTGTAGTGTACCAGTGTAGGTGTAGTGTAATGTACCAGTGTAGGTGTAGTGTACCAGTGTAGGTGTAGTGTACCAATGTAAGTGTAGTGTACCAGTGTAGGTGTAGTGTACCAGTGTAGGTGTAGTGTAATGTACCAGTGTAGGTGTAGTGTACCAGTGTAGGTGTAGTGTACCAGTGTAGGTGTAGTGTAATGTACCAGTGTAGGTGTAGTGTACCAGTGTAGGTGTAGTGTACCAATGTAAGTGTAGTGTACCAGTGTAGGTGTAGTGTACCAGTGTAGGTGTAGTGTACCAGTGTAGGTGTAGTGTAATGTACCAGTGTAGGTGTAGTGTACCAGTGTAGGTGTAGTGTATCAGTGTAGGTGTAGTGTACCAGTGTAGGTGTGGTGTACCAGTGTAGGTGTAGTGTACCAGTGTAGGTGTAGTGTAATGTACCAATGTAAGTGTAGTGTACCAGTGTAGGTGTAGTGTAATGTACCAGTGTAGGTGTAGTGTACCAGTGTAGGTGAAGTGTAATGTACCAGTGTAGGTGTAGTGTAATGTACCAGTGTAGGTGTAGTGTAATGTACCAGTGTAGGTGTAGTGTACCAGTGTAGGTGTAGTGTACCAGTGTAGGTGTAGTGTACCAGTGTAGGTGTAGTGTACCAGTGTAGGTGTAGTGTACCAGTGTAGGTGTAGTGTACCAGTGTAGGTGTAGTGTACCAGTGTAGGTGTAGTGTAATGTACCAGTGTAGGTGTAGTGTACCAGTGTAGGTGTAGTGTATCAGTGTAGGTGTAGTGTACCAGTGTAGGTGTAGTGTACCAGTGTAGGTGTAGTGTACCAGTGTAGGTGTAGTGTAATGTACCAATGTAAGTGTAGTGTACCAGTGTAGGTGTAGTGTACCAATGTAAGTGTAGTGTACCAGTGTAATGTACCAATGTAAGTGTAGTGTACCAGTGTAGGTGTAGTGTACCAGTGTAGGTGTAGTGTACCAATGTAAGTGTAGTGTACCAGTGTAGGTGTAGTGTAATGTTCCAGTGTAGGTGTAGTGTACCAGTGTAGGTGTAGTGTAATGTACCAGTGTAGGTGTAGTGTACCAGTGTAGGTGTAGTGTACCAGTGTAGGTGTAGTGTAATGTTCCAGTGTAGGTGTAGTGTACCAGTGTAGGTGTAGTGTAATGTACCAGTGTAGGTGTAGTGTACCAGTGTAGGTGTAGTGTAATGTACCAGTGTAGGTGTAGTGTACCAATGTAAGTGTAGTGTACCAGTGTAGGTGTAGTGTACCAGTGTAGGTGTAGTGTACCAATGTAAGTGTAGTGTACCAGTGTAGGTGTAGTGTAATGTTCCAGTGTAGGTGTAATGTACCAGTGTAGGTGTAGTGTACCAGTGTAGGTGTAGTGTACCAATGTAAGTGTAGTGTATCAGTGTAGGTGTAGTGTACCAGTGTAGGTGTAGTGTAATGTACCAGTGTAGGTGTAGTGTACCAGTGTAGGTGTAGTGTACCAGTGTAGGTGTAGTGTAATGTACCAGTGTAGGTGTAGTGTACCAGTGTAGGTGTAGTGTAATGTACCAGTGTAGGTGTAGTGTACCAGTGTAGGTGTAGTGTAATGTTCCAGTGTAGGTGTAGTGTACCAGTGTAGGTGTAGTGTAATGTACCAGTGTAGGTGTAGTGTACCAGTGTAGGTGTAGTGTACCAGTGTAGGTGTAGTGTAATGTACCAGTGTAGGTGTAGTGTACCAGTGTAGGTGTAGTGTAATGTACCAGTGTAGGTGTAGTGTACCAGTGTAGGTGTAGTGTAATGTACCAGTGTAGGTGTAGTGTACCAGTGTAGGTGTAGTGTAATGTTCCAGTGTAGGTGTAGTGTACCAGTGTAGGTGTAGTGTACCAGTGTAGGTGTAGTGTAATGTACCAGTGTAGGTGTAGTGTACCAGTGTAGGTGTAGTGTACCAGTGTAGGTGTAGTGTAATGTACCAGTGTAGGTGTAGTGTACCAGTGTAGGTGTAGTGTACCAGTGTAAGTGTAGTGTACCAGTGTAAGTGTAGTGTACCAGTGTAGGTGTAGTGTAATGTACCAGTGTAGGTGTAGTGTACCAGTGTAGGTGTAGTGTACCAGTGTAAGTGTAGTGTACCAGTGTAGGTGTAGTGTACCAGTGTAGGTGTAGTGTAATGTACCAGTGTAGGTGTAGTGTACCAGTGTAGGTGTAGTGTACCAGTGTAAGTGTAGTGTACCAGTGTAGGTGTAGTGTAATGTACCAGTGTAGGTGTAGTGTACCAGTGTAGGTGTAGTGTAATGTACCAGTGTAGGTGTAGTGTACCAGTGTAGGTGTAGTGTACCAATGTAAGTGTAGTGTACCAGTGTAGGTGTAGTGTACCAGTGTAGGTGTAGTGTAATGTACCAGTGTAGGTGTAGTGTACCAGTGTAGGTGTAGTGTACCAGTGTAGGTGTAGTGTACCAGTGTAGGTGTAGTGTACCAGTGTAGGTGTAGTGTAATGTACCAGTGTAGGTGTAGTGTACCAGTGTAGGTGTAGTGTAATGTACCAGTGTAGGTGTAGTGTACCAGTGTAGGTGTAGTGTACCAGTGTAGGTGTAGTGTAATGTACCAGTGTAGGTGTAGTGTACCAGTGTAGGTGTAGTGTAATGTACCAGTGTAGGTGTAGTGTACCAGTGTAGGTGTAGTGTACCAATGTAAGTGTAGTGTACCAGTGTAGGTGTAGTGTACCAGTGTAGGTGTAGTGTAATGTACCAGTGTAGGTGTAGTGTACCAGTGTAGGTGTAGTGTATCAGTGTAGGTGTAGTGTACCAGTGTAGGTGTAGTGTACCAGTGTAGGTGTAGTGTAATGTACCAGTGTAGGTGTAGTGTACCAGTGTAGGTGTAGTGTATCAGTGTAGGTGTAGTGTACCAGTGTAGGTGTAGTGTACCAGTGTAGGTGTAGTGTACCAGTGTAGGTGTAGTGTAATGTACCAATGTAAGTGTAGTGTACCAGTGTAGGTGTAGTGTAATGTACCAGTGTAGGTGTAATGTACCAGTGTAGGTGTAGTGTAATGTACCAGTGTAGGTGTAGTGTAATGTACCAATGTAAGTGTAGTGTACCAGTGTAGGTGTAGTGTACCAATGTAAGTGTAGTGTACCAGTGTAGGTGTAGTGTACCAGTGTAGGTGTAGTGTACCAATGTAAGTGTAGTGTACCAGTGTAGGTGTAGTGTAATGTTCCAGTGTAGGTGTAGTGTACCAGTGTAGGTGTAGTGTAATGTACCAGTGTAGGTGTAGTGTACCAGTGTAGGTGTAGTGTACCAGTGTAGGTGTAGTGTAATGTTCCAGTGTAGGTGTAGTGTACCAGTGTAGGTGTAGTGTAATGTACCAGTGTAGGTGTAGTGTACCAGTGTAGGTGTAGTGTAATGTACCAGTGTAGGTGTAGTGTACCAATGTAAGTGTAGTGTACCAGTGTAGGTGTAGTGTAATGTTCCAGTGTAGGTGTAATGTACCAGTGTAGGTGTAGTGTACCAGTGTAGGTGTAGTGTACCAATGTAAGTGTAGTGTATCAGTGTAGGTGTAGTGTACCAGTGTAGGTGTAGTGTAATGTTCCAGTGTAGGTGTAGTGTACCAGTGTAGGTGTAGTGTAATGTACCAGTGTAGGTGTAGTGTACCAGTGTAGGTGTAGTGTACCAGTGTAGGTGTAGTGTAATGTACCAGTGTAGGTGTAGTGTACCAGTGTAGGTGTAGTGTAATGTACCAGTGTAGGTGTAGTGTACCAGTGTAGGTGTAGTGTAATGTTCCAGTGTAGGTGTAGTGTACCAGTGTAGGTGTAGTGTACCAGTGTAGGTGTAGTGTACCAATGTAAGTGTAGTGTACCTGTGTAGGTGTAGTGTACCAGTGTAGGTGTAGTGTACCAATGTAAGTGTAGTGTACCAGTGTAGGTGTAGTGTAATGTTCCAGTGTAGGTGTAATGTACCAGTGTAGGTGTAGTGTACCAGTGTAGGTGTAGTGTACCAATGTAAGTGTAGTGTATCAGTGTAGGTGTAGTGTACCAGTGTAGGTGTAGTGTAATGTTCCAGTGTAGGTGTAGTGTACCAGTGTAGGTGTAGTGTAATGTACCAGTGTAGGTGTAGTGTACCAGTGTAGGTGTAGTGTACCAGTGTAGGTGTAGTGTAATGTACCAGTGTAGGTGTAGTGTACCAGTGTAGGTGTAGTGTAATGTACCAGTGTAGGTGTAGTGTACCAGTGTAGGTGTAGTGTAATGTTCCAGTGTAGGTGTAGTGTACCAGTGTAGGTGTAGTGTACCAGTGTAGGTGTAGTGTAATGTACCAGTGTAGGTGTAGTGTACCAGTGTAGGTGTAGTGTACCAGTGTAGGTGTAGTGTAATGTACCAGTGTAGGTGTAGTGTACCAGTGTAGGTGTAGTGTAATGTACCAGTGTAGGTGTAGTGTACCAGTGTAGGTGTAGTGTAATGTACCAGTGTAGGTGTAGTGTACCAGTGTAGGTGTAGTGTACCAGTGTAGGTGTAGTGTAATGTACCAGTGTAGGTGTAGTGTACCAGTGTAGGTGTAGTGTACCAGTGTAGGTGTAGTGTACCAGTGTAGGTGTAGTGTACCAGTGTAGGTGTAGTGTAATGTACCAGTGTAGGTGTAGTGTACCAGTGTAGGTGTAGTGTATCAGTGTAGGTGTAGTGTACCAGTGTAGGTGTAGTGTACCAGTGTAGGTGTAGTGTACCAGTGTAGGTGTAGTGTACCAGTGTAGGTGTAGTGTACTAGTGTAGGTGTAGTGTACCAGTGTAGGTGTAGTGTAGTGTACCAGTGTAGGTGTAGTGTAGTGTACCAGTGTAGGTGTAGTGTACCAGTGTAGGTGTAGTGTACAAGAGTAGAGTAGTGTAGTGTATCAATGTAGGTGTAGTGTACCAGAGTAGAGTAGTGTAGTATATGAATGTAGGTGTAGCGCCGACATGTTCCGCGGCGCAGGTGGAAGGCGATAACAAGTGTAACAAACATGATAACATAATGGGTCAGGAGGTCGTCACTGCCGGGGGTTTACAGTCTCTGAGTCTGAACCGACATATTAAACCCGGTGCCAAGAAAATCCTGCGCCAACTCCTCCTGCCAGTGCTCCCCAAATCGCACAAGGCGCTCAACGTCAAACAGGTGATTGTTTAAAGTTAGCTGGCCCTGACGTTGGCACCTGGAGGGGCAGAAAGACTTGCTGGGTACAAACCCCTGGGACAATGTTGGATGCCGTAACGGAGACTCACATCTCCGCCGAGCGCTTCCCACCCAAATCTCACTCACCCCCCCCCCCCACCCCCCCCCACCCCCTCCTTTAAACCTGGCTCTTCTGTCAGCCACACGGTATGCAAAGGGAAGTGACACATTCTCCTGGGCCCCACATTCCAGGGGCTTCCCTTGGGGACGAGGGGCTTTGAACTTCCCGGTCCCACCAGGCAGCACTTCTATACATCAGAGGTCTCATTATGCCCGGTCCTTTCACTGCCGGGGGATCAGTCATATCTCCAATGGGTGACTCACAGGCTGGGACATGAAAGGGAGGGCTCGGCTCTGCCTGGGATGAAAGGGAACTTAATAGGCTACATATACCTGAGTGACACTTTTCTTACAAAAATCTATTTAAAAATAAATAAATCAACCTTCTAACATTTTCACGGTGCACAGATGCCTGGGGGGGGGGGGGAGGGGGGCGGGGGAGGGGGTTACAACCTTTATTATATTGTGTGATAAGATGTTTGCCAGCTAGTCACACTGTTAGCTTAGCTCTGTCCTATGTTTGCATAGTAACGCGATGTTACTCACACAGATAATTCTAAGGCGCTGATCTGCTTAAATTGGGTGTTCCCCACAAGAAGCAGCAATGCGTTTGTACCCCACAGAAAGAAGTACGACAGTTTAAGGCGAGTGAATCGTTCTAATAACACTTCTACGTTGTTGGTTTGTGCTGTTGCCCCGCTAAGTGGAACTGCCCCGTGGCACTGCCCGTGGCACGAGATTTGTGTTGTTGACCCGCTAAGTGGAACTGTCCCGTGGCACTGGCCGTGGCACTAGGATTTGTGCGTTATTCCCAGTGGGCGGCAGAGTAATTACGGAGAAGGGCCGTGCGAGGTTTCACACTGACAGCTGTTTGCTGCTCTAATAAAAGTTCTTTACGTATCCTCCTTTGATTCTCCACATATACAGAGGGAACACCCATACCCTCGTACTGTGTTAATGCCAGCTTCATGCAGTCACTATAGTGTATATTGTGATATATACACCCTTCTGAATTAAACACTGCTCTATCATCAGATCCCACGGATCTGCGTTACATTGTCTCCAGGCTGCAAAACCAGTACAAAAACACCAGATTTACCAGAGGGGAAACTCTCATTGATTTTATTTTTTTTGCATACACAATTTAACCCATTGAGTGCCCCGGGACATAGTCACTACATCATGGGGACTGGCGCTCAGGGCCCCCGTGATACAGTGACTGCATCATGCTTAAACGGCTTGTTTTTTCTGGGTTAGGCAGGTCCCCAGTACACCAGATACACACCTCTATCAGGCAGGCCCCAGCAGCTTCTTGTGTGGGCGCTCAGGTATCGCGATGGCGCGAGCACCGCCAGGGAAGACAACAATGTTGTCTTCCTGTGCCGCGACCACGTGGTTGGCGGGCAGCCAATGGAAAGGCAGTATTACCCGTCATGGCCGCCACCCTCCCCGCGCATCCCATCGCCCCCCACCAGGCCGCTTTAATCTGCGCACGCGCCGCCAGGTCGCCAGGCGCGCGCAGCAGTTAAGGGCCGTAGCCTTAGATCGCGTCCTGTGTTCCCGTGAAGCGATCTGACGAGTGAGGGAACGGAGGTGGAAGATCCCGCCTCTTCCGTTTCCTACAAGATGGCCGCCGCAGTCACGTGACCACACTGTGCCATGAGGGGCCGTGGCTCTCTGGTACCACGCACATGTCACACATCTCATGCTAATGACTATATCACTGTTTTGTTTCCCGCTTTCTCTATGCAGTGGAAGAAATACAAACCACACAGTGTATCATGGCATGGGTAGTGCCGGGCCTGCGGATTGGGTAAATACCTTGATGTTGTTGCAGATTAAAGAGGCAGTTCAAGCGGAACTTTAAAAAAACTGTATTTTGTTTTAATATACGCCGCCTTTGATTACCTTTATTGAAAGCTAATGACCTAAGCTGCCGATCGATTAGTTCTCACGGGATCGATCAGCAAAGATCCGGCTTCCCAGGGTTCACTAAATGGCCACCTTTCAGTTCCAACCAATCCTTCATGCAGTGTAGCTCAGCAGCTACAATGTATCCTTATATTACTAAGGGAACATTATCTATTGTTACAGTTTGCAGCTCAGGATGCTGGGAACATTGGCAACAAATGATCACAAACAGGAAAAGTGTTGCAAAGATCTTGCACTGCTGGGGAGGTGGCTAAAGCCTGCTATAGAAATCAAAGGATGCTCAGTATATTAACACATTAAAAATGCCATTAAGAGTTGAATAATATTTTTTTTTAAATGCCATAACTATTATCTAATACTACAGAACGGATTAGTTCTTAAAAGCCCACATATCAGTTATCTCATGGATTGCTCCTTTGTTTTGGCCAAAAGATGGAACTAAATGACCCCTACGTATGGGAGAGAACCCCATAGAAATGAATGCAGTGATATTCCCCATGGGATGTGCCCCGGGGGTCCCTGTGCACACCGGGGGTCCCTGTGCCGGGTTTCTATGCTTTGCAGCCGCTTCAGTGAATAGATCTTAGAGCAGGGGGGCTCCCCTCCAGTCCTCAAGCCCCCACAACAGGTAAGGTTTTCTTCAACTGAGCCACTGATTGAGCCACCTGTGCTGAAGCTGGGATGTCCTGAATACCTTACCTGTTGGGGGGGGGGGGCTTAAGGATTGGAGATGAGCACCCCTAACAGGTCAGGGTTTGAGGATATCGCAGCTTCAGCACAGGTGGCTCAATCAGTGGCTCAGTCCAAGACTGTGCTGAAGCAGGGACTGATTGAGCCACCTGTGCTGATGCAGTTATTGATTGAGCCACCTCTGCTGAAGCTGGGATATCCTGAAAACCTGACCTGTTGGAGGGGGTGGGGGCGGGAGGGGGGGCACAGCACGAACTCCATGCATTGCGTGCGTTAACACCAAAGCACAATAGCACATTGTCCCTAACCCCGGAGACAGACAGAGACAGTGCAGGCCGCACGGCAGTGCAGGGGTTAACCATGGCTTAGTAGGGTGTAAGTGCATCATACATGTGTGTGATCCAGACCGCGGCTGTTTTCCATCCTTGCCATGCCATGCACAGAGCAGGGTGACGTCCCGCTGGGATACAGTTAGTGCTGTTTATGGGAAGGCGGTTTATTTGGTTAAGTCTTACTTGACGTTTGAATGTTTATTGAGAGATAACAGAGGGTCGCTATGTCATGATGTCATCCATGGTACAGGAAGTCCTGCGTAGCGTTGGCGTCGGCGTGATGTAACATGGCTGTCCGCCCGAGCTGTATGGCAGGATCATACAACGTAATTAAGTTGTCATGCAGGTATATGTCTGAAACCGCGTAACTAGAGGAATGCACAGGGCGATATATCAACGTCTCCCAGCTGCAAAGCGGCACCATATGTTCTGGTTATTCAGTGACCCCCTTTCTGGCAGTCTCTCCGGGGGATCGCGGTGACTTCAAAAAGTCATGTGTTCCACTTACCCAAATGTTACATTTACATAACATGGGGGAAACGCTACGTTGACCATATTTTAGAAGGATTTATACAATACCTATGGCGGCAAATGTCAGGGTTGTGGCAAATTTTGGGGGCGGCCGTTGTGGCGGTTATGAAGGCCTCGCTCTCTTCCCCACAACAGTGACACTGATTACCAGGGGAGATAACTGGGAGATAACGGTATCTTGGGAAGTGTCGGATGTTTCCAGGCCTTCTCTCTGCATAGTCCGGAAACTCCTAAATATTTACATGGACCCTGGGAAACTGACTCGGCTGGGGGTCTCTGCCTCATGTAGTGGGGGTCTCTACCACATGTACTGGGGGTCTCTGCCACATGTAGTGGGGGTCTCTACCACATGTACTGGGGGTCTCTGCCACATGTAGTGGGGGTCTCTGCCACATGTACTGGGGGTCTCTGCCACATGTACTGGGGGTCTCTGCCACATGTACTGGGGGTCTCTGCCACATGTACTGGGGGTCTCTGCCACATGTACTGGGGGTCTCTCCCACATGTACTGGGGGTCTCTGCCACATGTACTGGGGGTCACCGCCACATGTACTGGGGGTCTCTGCCACATGTACTGGGGGTCTCTGTCACATGTACTGGGGGTCTCTGCCACATGTACTGGGGGTCTCTGCCACATGTACTGGGGTCTCTGCCACATGTACTGGGGGTCACTGCCACATGTACTGGGGGTCACCGCCACATGTACTGGGGGTCTCTGCCACATGTACTGGGGGTCACCGCCACATGTACTGGGGGTCTCTGCCACATGTACTGGGGGTCTTTGCCACATGTACTGGGGGTCTCTGCCACATGTACTGGGGGTCTCTGCCACATGTACTGGGGGTCTCTGCCACATGTACTGGGGGTCTCTGCCACATGTACTGGGGGTCTCTGCCACATGTACTGGGGGTCTCTGCCACATGTACTGGGGGTCTCTGCCACATGTACTGGGGGTCTCTCCCACATGTACTGGGGGTCTCTGCCACATGTACTGGGGGTCTCTGTCACATGTACTGGGGGTCTCTGCCACATGTACTGGGGGTCTCTGCCACATGTACTGGGGTCTCTGCCACATGTACTGGGGGTCACTGCCACATGTACTGGGGGTCACCGCCACATGTACTGGGGGTCTCTGCCACATGTACTGGGGGTCACTGCCACATGTACTGGGGTCTCTGCCACATGTACTGGGGGTCTCTGCCACATGTACTGGGGGTCTCTCCCACATGTACTGGGGGTCACCGCCACATGTACTGGGGGTCTCTGCCACATGTACTGGGGGTCTCTGCCACATGTACTGGGGGTCACTGCCACATGTACTGGGGGTCTCTGCCACATGTACTGGGGGTCTCTGCCACATGTACTGGGGGTCTCTGCCACATGTACTGGGGGTCTCTGCCACATGTACTGGGGGTCTCTGCCACATGTACTGGGGGTCTCTGCCACATGTACTGGGGGTCTCTGCCACATGTACTGGGGGTCTCTGCCACATGTACTGGGGGTCTCTGCCACATGTACTGGGGGTCTCTGCCACATGTACTGGGGGTCTCTGCCACATGTACTGGGGGTCTCTGCCACATGTACTGGGGGTCTCTGCCACATGTACTGGGGGTCTCTGCCACATGTACTGGGGGTCACCGCCACATGTACTGGGGGTCTCTGCCACATGTACTGGGGGTCACCGCCACATGTACTGGGGGTCTCTGCCACATGTACAGGGGGTCACTGCCACATGTACTGGGGTCTCTGCCACATGTACTGGGGGTCTCTGCCACATGTACTGGGGGTCTCTGCCACATGTACTGGGGGTCTCTGCCACATGTACTGGGGGTCTCTGACACATGTACTGGGGGTCTCTGCCACATGTACTGGGGGTCTCTGCCACATGTACTGGGGGTCTCTGCCACATGTACTGGGGGTCTCTGCCACATGTACTGGGGGTCTCTGCCTCATGTACTGGGGGTCTCTGCCACATGTACCAGCTTCTGCTCCTGATTACAGGCAGAGATAAATCACAGATTCCACTCCCCACCACGTGCTGTCCTGGGAGAGAGAGCAGGGTTCCAGGGCTCACTAACCCCCCACCACGTGCTGTCCCGGGAGAGAGCAGGGTTCCAGGGCTCACTAACCCCCACCACGTGCTGTCCCCGGATAGAGAGCAGGGTTCCAGGGCTCACTAACCCCCCACCACGTGCTGTCCCGGGAGAGAGAGCAGGGTTCCAGGGCTCACTAACCCCCCACCACGTGCTGTCCCGGGAGAGAGAGCAGGGTTCCAGGGCTCACTAACCCCCCACCACGTGCTGTCCCCGGATAGAGCAGGGTTCCAGGGCTCACTAACCCCCCACCACGTGCTGTCCCGGGAGAGAGCAGGGTTCCAGGGCTCACTAACCCCCCACCACGTGCTGTCCCAGGAGAGAGAGCAGGGTTCCAGAGCTCACTAACCCCCACCACGTGCTGTCCCGGGAGGGAGAGCAGGGTTCCAGGGCTCACTAACCCCCCACCACGTGCTGTCCCGGGAGAGAGAGCAGGGTTCCAGGGCTCACTAACCCCCCACCAAGTGCTGTCCCGGGAGAGAGAGCAGCGTTCCAGAGCTCACTAACCCCCCACCACGTGCTGTCCCGGGAGAGAGCAGGGTTCCAGAGCTCACTAACCCCCCACCACGTTCTGTCCCGGGAGAGAGAGCAGGGTTCCAGGGCTCACTAACCCCCCACCACGTGCTGTCCCGGGAGAGAGAGCAGGGTTCCAGGGCTCACTAACCCCCCACCACGTGCTGTCCCGGGATAGAGCAGGGTTCCAGGTCTCACTAACCCCCCACCACGTGCTGTCCCGGGAGAGAGAGCAGGGTTCCAGGGCTCACTAAGCCCCCACCACGTGCTGTCCCCGGATAGAGCAGGGTTCCAGGGCTCACTAACCCCCCACCACGTGCTGTCCCGGGAGAGAGTGCAGGGTTCCAGGGCTCACTAACCCCCCACCACGTGCTGTCCCGGGAGAGAGCAGGGTTCCAGGGCTCACTAACCCCCACCACGTGCTGTCCTGGGAGAGAGAGCAGGGTTCCAGGTCTCACTAACCCCACCACATGCTGTCCCGGGATAGAGAGCAGGGTCCCCGGGCTCACTAACCCCCCCACCACGTGCTGTCCCAGGAGAGAGCAGGGTTCCAGGGCTCACTAACCCCCCACCACGTGCTTTCCCGGGAGAGAGAGCAGGGTTCCAGGCCTCACTAACCCCCCACCACGTGCTGTCCCGGGAGAGAGCAGGGTTCCAGGCTCACTAACCCCCCACCACGTGCTGTCCCGGGAGAGAGAGCAGGGTTCCAGGGCTCACTAACCCCCCACCACGTGCTGTCCCCGGATAGAGCAGGGTTCCAGAGCTCACTAACCCCCACCACGTGCTGTCCCGGAAGAGAGAGCAGGGTTCCAAGGCTCACTAACCCCCCACCACGTGCTGTCCCGGGAGAGAGCAGGGTTCCAGGGCTCACTAACCCCCCACCACGTACTGTCCCGGGATAGAGAGCAGGGTTCCAGGGCTCACTAACCCCCCACCACGTACTGTCCTGGGAGAGAGAGCAGGTTTCCAGGGCTCACTAAACCCCCACCACGTGCTGTCCCGGGAGAGAGCAGGGTTCCAGGGCTCACTAACCCCCCACCACGTGCTGTCCCGGAGAGAGAGCAGGGTTCCAGGGCTCACTAACCCCCCACCACGTGCTGTCCCCGGATAGAGCAGGGTTCCAGGGCTCACTAACCCCCTGTCCCGGGAGAGTGAGCAGGGTTCCAGGGCTCACTAACCCCCCACCACGTGCTGTCCCCGGATAGAGCAGGGTTCCAGAGCTCACTAACCCCACCACGTGCTGTCCCGGGAGAGCAGGGTTCCAGAGCTCACTAACCCCCACCACGTGCTGTCCCAGGAGAGAGCAGGGTTCCAGGGCTCACTAACCCCCCACCACGTGCTGTCCCCGGATAGAGCAGGGTTCCAGGTCTCACTAACCCCCCCACCACGTACTGTCCCGGGAGAGAGAGCAGGGTTCCAGGGCTCACTAACCCCCCACCACGTGCTGTCCCGGGAGAGAGCAGGGTTCCAGGGCTCACTAACCCCCCACCACGTGCTTTCCCGGGAGAGAGAGCAGGGTTCCAGGGCTCACTAACCCCCCACCACGTGCTGTCCCGGGAGAGAGAGCAGCGTTCCAGAGCTCACTAACCCCCCACCACGTGCTGTCCCGGGAGAGAGAGCAGGGTTCCAGGGCTCACTAACCCCCCACCACGTGCTGTCCCGGGATAGAGCAGGGTTCCAGTGCTCACTAACCCCCCACCACGTGCTGTCCCGGGAGAGAGCAGGGTTCCAGGGCTCACTAACCCCCCACCACGTGCTGTCCCGGGAGAGAGAGCAGGGTTCCAGGGCTCACTAACCCCCCACCACGTGCTGTCCCGGGAGAGAGAGCAGGGTTCCAGGGCTCACTAACCCCCCACCACGTGCTGTCCCGGGAGAGAGAGCAGGGTTCCAGGGCTCACTAACCCCCACCACGTTCTGTCCCGGGAGAGAGAGCAGGGTTCCAGAGCTCACTAACCCCCCACCACGTGCTGTCCCGGGAGAGAGAGCAGGGTTCCAGAGCTCACTAACCCACCACGTGCTGTCCCGGGAGAGAGAGCAGGGTTCCAGGGCTCACTAACCCCCCACCACGTGCTGTCCCAGGAGAGAGCAGGGTTCCAGGGCTCACTATTACCATCCTGTGCAGGTTACCATTGCTGAATGTACATCCTCTGCAGTGCATTGCAGCCTCCTCTAGCACCGACGTGTCCTACCTGAATGGGCCATGGTGAGCACCAATTTCTAAGTACCGGTACAGTGTAAAGTCCTGAGCCAGCTTTTAGGTAGAGAAGTGCAAAACTGTTGCACAAGTTTGGGAAACGGACAAATAACCAATAAAATTACTTTTTGTCTTGTATAGCGCTAACAATGTACTCAGCGCTGTACATAGACATTTTGCAGGCACCACTCCCTGCCCCACAAAGCTTACAATCTAATTTTAAGTGACTTGCCCAAGGTCTCAAGGAGCATTCACTGGGATTTAAACCAGGTTCCCCTACTCCAAACTCGGTGTCATGGACAGTCAGTGTCTTTACTCACTGAGCCGCCCGTCCAACCGACCGATCGTCCGTATGTACCGAGCATTAAAAACTAATTATGCACTGGAAATTGAGACGAGCAAAAGTGACCACTTCATCAAACTCATTCCAAGTTCTCTTACTGCGTAGCCCGTACCCAGGGCAGACTCACAGAAACACCCCATTCAACCATGAGAATAGTGGTGATACCGTGGTGGTGTGTGGATGCCACCTGGGAGTCGGCCTAATGCAAACTGTTTGCCAGTGGTGAATGTTCGGCATCCACCATAACCAGTGTGACTGTAATCATATCAATAACAGTGAGATAATGGCCTGGGCGTGCACTGTATGGAGCACGGGTGAGGACCATTCCAGGCTCGGAAATTGGCAAGTCTGATACCGACTGTGCCCAGTAAGGATCCCGAGCAAAGAATCTCGCCCTCCCTGAGTGTGCTGGGGTATCAGCGCCACCTGCCACGGTGCGTGTGAGAGAAGCGCCAGGCTCGTCCTCGGCAACGTAGAGAGGATTGGATGCTGAACCGGCTCGAGTTCTTATACAGGCTCGTATTCATGTCATAGCCTCAAAAGCCGCACGGGGTGGAGGTGGGGGAGGAGGGCCTTGACGTGTAATCATGCACCGGGAAGGATTGCCATGCCAGGATTGCCAGGTGGCAGCAGGGGCCCAGCCGGCGGCAAATCACAGACGTTGAGCCCGACTCTCGGGACGCCAGCAGAACTTCTGAAATTGCCGCTCCGACCCCCCCTCCCCTGGCCAGGCCATGGACACTTCTTCTGGCTCCTAACCTTCCCCAGATGTAAGACACGGTTTCTTACTGCACCGTGGTCAGTGAGAGGGGAACACGTGGCTTCTCCTGTATTACGAAGGGCAAAGGAACAGGGCTCCACGGATTCCTAAACAAACTCATTCATTGCCAACACGATAACTTGACGTTTCGGCCACACTTGGCCGTTCTCAAAAGCAGAATGGCATGGCCAAGTGTGGCCGAAACGCCACGTTATCGTGTTGGCAATGAATGAGTTTGTTTAGGAATCCGTGGAGCCCTGTTCCTTTACGCTTATTATACCTGTGTATAGTGACACAACGTGTACAGTAACACCCTGTTCCTTTACCCATCATTATACTTTGGATTATCACAGAGAATCCTGAACCAGGAGCCCCGGTATTTGTACCCTTTATTCATTTTGTTGACAGTGTGCAGCGTTTTCCCCTTTATTCGCCTGTATTACACCTTATTATAAAGGTATTGTGTGGTGTCGGTGAGTGAAGGCCCTGTCCGTTACTTAGACATTGCTCAATGCTTGGCACTGCCAGCCTCCTGCAGTGCCCCCGGGGCTGCATACTCCCCCTGGCACGCCCACAGTTATTTGTGAAGAGGGCAATTATAAAGGTGTCAAAAGTTCTGTACTGCGAAAAAAACATGACCGAAGCCACCACGTGACCTAGTCTGCATTACTCTCCCACCAGACTTTACTGTCTGAGCCAGGGGCGGGCAGCTCCCGTCCTCAAGGGTCACCAACAGGTCAGGTTTAAAGGATATCCCTGCTTCCGCACAGGTGGCTCAATGAGTGGCTCGGCCGAAGACAGCACAGGTAGCTCTTCAGCACAGGTGGCTCAATCAGTGGCTCAGTCTCCGGGAAATGGGCACCGCGTTTATTCCCGAACCGGGAGGCCCCCAGTGGCAAAAGATGAACGAGCATCATATTCTGGTACAATGAAATAATAAGTAACAACCCCCCGACTCCTGGAGAGAGGCAGACATAACGTCCCTGCTACATTGTATCACGAATCCCCCTGTATTTCAGTGTCCCGGAGACGTGCGTGTGGGAGAACCATGTGTCTCAAAGCCGTCTCCTGGCCAGCGACGCGGTGCGCGGCGGCAAGCTGCTTACAAGGCATGCCAACTATTCTCGCAGGACAATAGCCGATGCGAACCATTCAAGTCAAGGAATAACGTTCAGGCCGTATAAACCAGGGACAGGAAGAAAAACATGTCCATCCCCTCCAGCTCAGTGCTGTCCCGCGGCCATTTTATTTCCCCATTTGTTTTGTTTTTCCATTACGATTTACATTGCCTTGTACACAAAGCCTAGGAAGGTTATGGTGGGCAAATCAAAAAAAGTTACAAACACGTACAAAGTACAGCAAAGACCGAGAGGCCACGAGGTGTGTCTGCATGTCTGCCACGGGCCCGCCAACAGGCGTCATTCACACCACTGTCACAAGTCACACTGTGGTTACGCTGAAGACAAGGATTCTGGGTAGGGATATGCAAATGAGCATCTCACTTGATGTACATCTTGATGCATGATGATCCCAAGAAGTTAGATGCATTGGCCCTGGCAGTGAAAGGGGTTAAACATATCTAGGGGTGGCCAAGCCCAGTGCTCAAGGGCCACTACCAGGTCAGGATTTCAGGATATCCTTGCTTCAGCACAGGTGACTTCACAAGTAACGGTATTGAGCTGATACCACAAGTCGTGGTACTGTGTCTGACATCACAAGTAGTGGTACTGTGTCTGACTGCACAAGTAGTGGTACTGTGCCTGACTGCACAAGTAGTGGTACTGTGCCTGACTGCACAAGTAGTGGTACTGTGTCTGACTGCACAAGTCGTGGTACTGTGCCTGACTGCACAAGTCGTGGTACTGTGCCTGACTGCACAAGTAGTGGTACTGTGCCTGACTGCACAAGTAGTGGTACTGTGCTTGACATCACAAGTAGTGGTACTGTGTCTGACTGCACAAGTCGTGGTACTGTGTCTGACATCACAAGTAGTGGTACTGTGTCTGACTGCACAAGTAGTGGTACTGTGTCTGACTGCACAAGTAGTGGTACTGTGTCTGACATCACAAGTAGTGGTACTGTGTCTGACTGCACAAGTAGTGGTACTGTGTCTGACTGCACAAGTCGTGGTACTGTGCCTGACTGCACAAGTCGTGGTACTGTGCCTGACTGCACAAGTCGTGGTACTGTGTCTGACTGCACAAGTAGTGGTACTGTGTCTGACTGCACAAGTAGTGGTACTGTGTCTGACTGCACAAGTCGTGGTACTGTGTCTGACTGCACAAGTCGTGGTACTGTGTCTGACTGCACAAGTCGTGGTACTGTGTCTGACATCACAAGTAGTGGTACTGTGTCTGACAGCACAAGTAGTGGTACTGTGCCTGACTGCACAAGTAGTGGTACTGTATCTGACTGCACAAGTCGTGGTACTGTGTCTGACATCACAAGTAGTGGTACTGTGTCTGACAGCACAAGTAGTGGTACTGTGTCTGACTGCACAAGTCGTGGTACTGTGTCTGACTGCACAAGTAGTGGTACTGTGTCTGACAGCACAAGTAGTGGTACTGTGTCTGACTGCACAAGTAGTGGTACTGTGTCTGACAGCACAAGTAGTGGTACTGTGTCTGACTGCACAAGTAGTGTTACTGTATCTGACTGCACAAGTAGCGGTACTGTGTCTGAAATCCCAAGTAGTGGTACTGTGTCTGACTGCACAAGTAGTGTTTCTGTGCCTGACTGCACAAGTAGTGGTCGTGTCTGACATCACAAGTAGTGGTACTGTGTCTGAAATCACAAGTAGTGGTACTGTGTCTGACTTCACAAGTAGTGTTACAGTGCCTGATACCACAAGTAGCGGTGCTGTGTCTGACATCACACGTAGTGGTACTGTGTCTGACTGCACAAGTAGTGGTACTGTGTCTGACTGCACAAGTCGTGGTACTGTGTCTGACTGCACAAGTCGTGGTACTGTGCCTGACTGCACAAGTCGTGGTACTGTGCCTGACTGCACAAGTCGTGGTACTGTGTCTGACTGCACAAGTAGTGGTACTGTGTCTGACTGCACAAGTAGTGGTACTGTGTCTGACTGCACAAGTCGTGGTACTGTGTCTGACTGCACAAGTCGTGGTACTGTGTCTGACTGCACAAGTCGTGGTACTGTGCCTGACTGCACAAGTAGTGGTACTGTATCTGACTGCACAAGTCGTGGTACTGTGTCTGACATCACAAGTAGTGGTACTGTGTCTGACAGCACAAGTAGTGGTACTGTGTCTGACTGCACAAGTAGTGGTACTGTGTCTGACAGCACAAGTAGTGGTACTGTGTCTGACTGCACAAGTAGTGGTACTGTGTCTGACAGCACAAGTAGTGGTACTGTGTCTGACTGCACAAGTAGTGTTACTGTATCTGACTGCACAAGTAGCGGTACTGTGTCTGAAATCCCAAGTAGTGGTACTGTGTCTGACTGCACAAGTAGTGTTTCTGTGCCTGACTGCACAAGTAGTGGTCGTGTCTGACATCACAAGTAGTGGTACTGTGTCTGAAATCACAAGTAGTGGTACTGTGTCTGACTTCACAAGTAGTGTTACAGTGCCTGATACCACAAGTAGCGGTGCTGTGTCTGACATCACAAGTAGTGGTACTGTGTCTGACATCACAAGTAGTGGTGCTGTGTCTGACATCACAAGTAGTGGTACTGTGTCTGACATCACAAGTAGTGGTACTGTGTCAGACATCACAAGTAGTGTTACTGTGCCTGATACCACAAGTAGCGGTACTGTGTCTGACTGCACAAGTAGTGTTACTGTGCCTGATACAAGTAGCGGTACTGTGCCTGACTTCACAAGTAGTGTTACTGTGTCTGACTGCACAAGTAGTGTTGCTGTGTCTGACTGCACAAGTAGTGTTTCTGTGCCTGACTGCACAAGTAGTGGTACTGTGTCTGACATCACAAGTAGCGGTACTGTGTCTGACTGCACAAGTAGTGGTACTGTGTCTGACTGCACAAGTTGTGGTACTGTGCTTGACATCACAAGTAGTGGTACTGTGTCTGAAATCACAAGTAGTGTTACAGTGCCTGACTTCACAAGTAGCGGTACTGTGTCTGACATCACAAGTAGCGGTACTGTGTCTGACTGCACAAGTAGTGTTGCTGTGTCTGACTGCACAATTAGTGTTACTGTATCTGACTGCACAAGTAGTGGTGCTGTGTCTGACATCACAAGTAGTGGTACTGTGCCTGATACAAGTAGCGGTACTGTGCCTGACTTCACAAGTAGTGTTACTGTGTCTGACTGCACAAGTAGTGTTACTGTGTCTGACTGCACAAGTAGTGGTACTGTATCTGACTGCACAAGTAGTGGTCTGTGGTCTGACTGCACAAGTAGTGGTACTGTGTCTGACATCACAAGTAGCGGTACTGTGTCTGACATCACAAGTAGCGGTACTGTGTCTGACTGCACAAGTAGCGGTACTGTGTCTGACATCACAAGTAGCTTCAGTGTCTGTGTCTGACTGCACAAGTAGTGGTACTGTGTCTGACTGCACAAGTGGCGGTACAGTATCTGACATCACAAGCAGTGGTACTGTGTCTGACTGCACAAGTAGTGGTACTGTGCCTGCTTGCTTTCTCCTCTGCGTGGGATGGTATCCAGCCGGATGATCCCACCTTGAAGACAGTCTCTGCTTCCGTCCGTGGTCTGGTCCCAGACCACAATGTCAGGATCACGCAGGTGGCACTGTGTCCCTGACTCACTAATACTACAAAGGCAGTGTCCCTATGCTCATGTCCCTGTAGGTACTACAAGCTGAGATGAGTCGTGGCCTAGCTGGAGCCTACTGGGGGTAATCTGGCCTAGTACAGGAGTCACGGACCCCTGCACACATACACCCTACCCTCTTGGCATCCCAGCTCAGACTGACTCCTCCTCTTCCAGCGCTCGAAGATCTACCTCCTGTTCCAGGAAACTAGCTGCTCTATTGGGTCCCTGGCGTCACGTGGTCCTGCTGCCCCTAAGCACTATGGGGCTTGTAGTGCCCGTGGAGCCTCTGGTTATGGGCCGCCGCGTGCGTGCTGTATACTGCGCGTGTGCAACCCTGTCCTGGCTGCCGCTACTCCTGCCCTTTTACAGAGACCACCCCATCTCCGCATGCGTGAACATACCGCACTGCGCGCACCTCCAAGATGGCGGCACCCTTGAGAGGGACCCGCCGGAGCCCCCGGCGATCCCGTCGCCAGTCTCATTCTCCCCCGCAACCTCCTGTGAGTCAGTGGAGGTAAGGGGAGTACAGCCAAAACCTGGGAACCAGAGGGGACCTGGCTACATCGGTTATAGGGGGGGGGGTTAGAGTAGGAGGTTACAGGAGGGGTTAAGGGAGGAGGTTATATGGGGGGGTTAGGGGAGCGGTTACAGGAGGATCTTAGGGGAGGAGGTTATAGGAGGGGTTAGGGGAGGAGGTTATAGGAGGGATTAGGGGAGATTATATGAGGGATTAGGGGAGGAGGTTATAGGAGGGATTAAGGGAGCAGTTAAAGGAGGGTTTAGGGGAGGAGGTTAGGGGAGGTTATAGGAGGGGTTAGGGGAGAAGGTTATAGGAGGGGTTAGGGGAGAAGGTTATAGGAGGGGTTAGGGTAGGAGGTTATAGGAGGGGTTAGGGGAGAAGGTTATAGGAGGGGTTAGGGTAGGAGGTTATAGGAGAGGTTAGGGGAGAAAGTTATAGGAGGGGTTAGGGTAGGAGGTTATAGGAGGGGTTAGGGGAGAAGGTTATAGGAGGGGTTAGGGTAGGAGGTTATAGGAGAGGTTAGGGGAGAAAGTTATAGGAGGGGTTAGGGTAGGAGGTTATAGGAGGGGTTAAGGGAAGAGAGGGTCACAGCAATATTATAATGGGATGGATCCACGTGCCCCTATAACAGGTACAGTTTCCCTCTCTTTTTATTCCCCAATTAAATGTCCCATGTTTAGGTGGCATTAGCCCCTGCGCCAAATATTACATTCATGCGTATTTCGCTGCAAACTGGCACACATATTTACTCTGTTTCTGGTGCAAATTGCACGATTTCTGACACATATCACCCCTGTGTGTTCAACAAGAGTTTGCCCAGGCAGAGACCAATCTAAATGAGCTCTCCCATAAGGACAGGATGGGCTATGGCTGAAGACACCTCTTGGCTGACAAACACCCCCCTTCCAGGGAAGTATTCGCTTTTAGCGAGGTTTGTTTAGGGAAGACAGCAAGGTTGTTAAATGGAGTTTGTGGCCAGCTTTCAGGGATTGTTCCTTTTACGCCAGGGGAATGTAACCACATTTATACCCGTACCTACCAAGCCGTGCTGATCTACACAACACCTTCTACACAGTCACGTCAATGGGTTACACGGCGTCTCCCAGCTCTGGAAGAAGACCTACTGAATAGCACCACTTAGTCAATATGGGCCTAAACGTTACTATCCTGCAAGTCTGGTGGCACCGACCTGCTGGGCTTGGGACCATGTTACTAGAAATGTTCATTTACACATATACTCGGGATCATTATACATGGCAGAGTGCACATTTCCAGAGATACTCGGCATAATTATACACCGCTGCCTGCGTGTGCATTTGCAGATACTCAGCATTATTATACAGTGCAGTGTGCTCACTTCCAGACATACTCAGCATCATTACATAGCACTGCCTGCGCATTTTCAGAGATACTCATAACTATTATACAGTGCAGCATAATTATTTTCAGTGATACTCTGCATCATTATACAGCGCTGCCTATCCACTTTCAGATAAACTTTGCACCACCTGCCGGTACATTGATAGATACTCAGCGTCATTATACATTGCAGCCTGGGCATGCTCAGGGGATACTCTGTACCACTATACTACGCATCCCAGACACTCTCAGGGGATACTCTGTATCACTATACAGCGCTGCCAGGGCACTCTCACGGGATACTCTGTAACAGTATACATTGCTGTCCGGCACTCTCAGGGGATACTCAAATCACTATACAGCCCTACCCGGCACTCTCGTGATACTCTGAATCACTATACAGTGCTGTCAGTGTGCGGCTGTTTACCGGAGAGGGCACCCCCGGGGGGTGGGGGGGTATAATAACGGGGGTATTAATATTCCTCACTTACCTTCCAGTCCCGGGGGTGTTATCTGTCTATAATAAACTCCATGGTGTGGGTCCGTCTCCGTCTGTCTCTCCGGCTGTCTCTCCGCTGGGCTTCCCCTCTCTCTATCCTTGTCTCTCTGTGTCTCTGTCTGTCTCTCTTACTGTCTGTCTCTCTTACTGTCTGCCTCTCTATCCTTCTTTCTTACTGTCTGTCTATCTCCTCTCTCTTTCTCTCTCCCTCTTTGACCCTCTCTTTTTGCCTCCCTCTGTCTCTTCCTCTCTCCCTCTCCCCCCTGCAGACAGTGTGAGCCTCTCCCCCTCTCTCCCCTGCAGACAGTGTGAGCCTCTCTCCCTCTCCCCCTCTCTCCCCTGCAGACAGTGTGAGCCTCCCTCCCTCTCCCCCTCTCTCCCCTGCAGACAGTGTGAGCCTCTCTCCCTCTCCCCCTCTCTCCCCTGCAGACAGTGTTAGCCTCTCTCCCTCTCCCCCTCTCTCCCCTGCAGACAGTGTTAGCCTCTCTCCCCTGCAGACAGTGTTAGCCTCTCCCCCTCTCTCCCCTGCAGACAGTGTGAGCCTCTCTCCCCCTGCAGACAGTGTGAGCCCCTCTCCCCCTGTCCCTCTCCCCCCTGCAGACAGTGTGAGCCTCTCACCCTCTCCCCCCTGCAGACAGTGTGAGCCCCTCTCCCCCCTGCAGACAGTGTGAGCCCCTCTCCCCCTGCAGACAGTGTGCACCCCTCTCCCCCCGCAGACAGTGTGCGCCCCTCTCCCCCCGCAGACAGTGTGTGCCCCTCTCCCCCTGCAGACAGTGTGAGCCCCTCTCCCCTGCAGACAGTGTGAGCCCCTCTCCCCCTGCAGACAGTGTGCGCTCCTCACTGCCTCTGTACAAGTTTAGCAGGGAGGCTCAGGACAGGGACAGTCTGAGCGCAGTTGCCCATTGGTGAGAGGAGCTGCCAGTCTGCAGGGAGCTGGAGGGGCTTGTTCCTGTGAGTTGTACTAATGTATAAGCAGGAGGCTGGATACAGGGAGACTCAGCCTCCGGGTAATGAGACAGGAGGCTGGATACAGGGAGACTCAGCCTCCGGGTAATGAGACAGGAGGCTGGATACAGGGAGACTCAGCCTCCGGGTAATGAGACAGGAGGCTGGATACAGGGAGACTCAGCCTCCGGGTAATGAGACAGGAGGCTGGATACAGGGAGACTCAGCCTCAGGGTAATGAGAGGGGAGGCTGGATACAGGGAGACAGCCTCAGGGTAATGAGACAGGAGGCTGGATACAGGGAGACAGCCTCAGGGTAATGAGACAGGAGGCTGGATACAGGGAGACAGCCTCAGGGTAATGAGACAGGAGGCTGGATACAGGGAGACTCAGCCTCAGGTAATGAGGCAGGAGGCTGGATACAGAGAGACTCAGCCTCCGGGTAATGAGACAGGAGGCTGGATACAGGGAGACTCAGCCTCCGGGTAATGAGACAGGAGGCTGGATCAGGGAGACTCAGCCTCCGGGTAATGAGACAGGAGGCTGGATACAGGGAGACAGCCTCCGGGTAATGAGACAGGAGGCTGGATACAGGGAGACTCAGCCTCAGGGTAATGAGACAGGAGGCTGGATACAGGGAGATTCAGCTTCAGGGTAATGAGACAGGAGGAGGAGGAGAGGTCTGTCTCGTGCTGCTAACACTTTGTAGTGACCCCTTCCCTCTCCTATTAGGAATGAGTCACTGACACTGCATTCCTCCCACTCCCACCTCCCACTCCCTCCGAGAGATCAATCACTCTGCCCCAGAGATGTCAGGGACAAGCGTATACATCACAGCGGTCTCCTCCAGTATATATTGCACAGGTCTACTCCAGTATATATCGCACAGGTCTGCTCCAGAATATATCGCACAGGTCTGCTCCAGTATATATCGCACAGGTCTGCTCCAGAATATATCACACAGGTCTGCTCCAGAATATATCTCACAGGTCTGCTCCAGTATATATCGCACAGGTCTGCTCCAGTATATATCACACAGGTCTGCTCCAGAATATATCTCACAGGTCTGCTCCAGTATATATCGCACAGGTCTGCTCCAGTATATATCTCACAGGTCTGCTCCAGTATATATCTCACAGGTCTCCTCCAGTATATATCGCACAGGTCTGCTCCAGTATATATCGCACAGGTCTGCTCCAATATATATCACACAGGTCTGCTCCAGAATATATGTCACAGGTCTGCTCCAGTATATATCGCACAGGTCTGCTCCAATATATCACACAGGTCTGCTCCAGTATATATCACACAGGTCTCCTCCAGTATATATCACACAGGTCTGCTCCCATATATATCACACAGGTAGGTCTGCTCCCATATATATTGCACAGGTCTGCTCCCATATATATATCACACAGGTCTGCTCCCATATATATCGCACAGGTCTGCTCCCATATATATCGCACAGGTCTGCTCCCATATATATCTGTGATGGTGAGGGAGTAACTAGGCAAACAATAAAGGTTTAAGCCCGTTTGGTTACCTCTGATCCATGCATTGGGGTTGCAGAGTGTCAGCTCTTGAACTTATTTATTGTATGTATGTACAGTATTTGTGTCAGTCTAGTACTGTTGGGTTAATGTGCTGTATGTTTAGTGTAATATGTCTAGCGATAGATAGGGAACTATATCTTTTTATACCTAAGCAGTATTGTTTAATTCATTTTTTAATGCTAACGAATTAGAAAGGGTATATTAGAGTAGACATGCACATTCTGTTTGAAACCCCTGAGGAAGTAAAGTTTAGCTTTCCGAAACGCGTAGGGTGGGTGCATTTAGTCACCACTGTTGGACTGGGTGGAGTGCTATTACACAGAACGGCTACCGAGCTATTAGCCATCAGTCCTGGAGCTGAGGAGTTCCTGTTACTCCATACCCGTACACACGCACGGGCGCGCGTCTGCTATTGGAGAGGACGAGGCCGCTGAGCACGGAGGTTCCGCTATACGGAATGTTAGCGTGAACACCCCAGCCTGTTACCTGCCCCCACTGTGACAGGTCACGTGAGCGGCAGGAGCGAGACCCGGATGTGTACAGCAACGGCGCCACCGTGAGAATCTCGGCGGAGTGTCCCCCCGTTACTGCTGGATCTATCTGCTCATATTAATCCTACTTCCTGTAAGTAGGATTCTAATTTGGCACCACTGGAAGATCTGCTGTTCGTGTTTGTCATCCACACAGATCAATCTTTGATATGATATATTTTAATAAATGACTGTTCTAGTTTATCACTAGGTGTTGTCTCACTGTATGTAGTTAGAGTTATGTTGTAGTGTTATAGTATAGATTGCCTTACCCAACAGTTATATGCTATGATGTGTCTCCTTGTTTTTGTATTCCGTTCCATGGTTTAAAAGACCGCCTGTGCAGCTTCTCTGAGGATCACAGGACTATCCAATTGGACATTGATTGAAGGTCAGAGTATCATAGTTTTTGTTTGTTTTTTGGCACCAGGTTTATTTGTTTTATGTTTCATTTCTGTCTGTATTAGGCAGTAGGTGACCAGGCAGCCTAGCCTTTATGTCAGGATTATTCACTTGTCACTATTATTGATAAGCACTAATTAGTTTAGAAGCTTTAGCGCTATTATCACTTTATTTTTTCACTCAGGGGTTTATAATACTGCTGAGTTTCATTCACAAAACTCTGCAGCCAATCCGGGCGTGGGAGTTCCAAACCAGCCAATCGGAGTGATGCTGGTCTTGTGAAGCCGGGCAGGTGGGGGTTCGGAATCTGCCAAGGGCATGTGCAGGGATGCCAGCTCAGCCACTTGCTATTCAGAAGCCACACGCTGGGTTGGGCTCTGTGGCGAAAATGGGGGTAATCAGTGCATTAATAAAGGCAGTGGGCTCGGCTGGTTACCCCTATTTCGTATTGGGGATGAAGGGGTTAATTTTATATGCTGTTCCCATGTGCCATTTTCCCCTCTTTGCATTGTTGTCCACTTTTTGCAGGCTAGTCACTACCTGCAATGCTGAATAACAGGAGCCGTTCCATTAAGACTGCTAATTTAGGAACGGAGTGAGCCAGCACCATGATTTTTGGTGTGCAGCCTCAGTGTAACACCCCAAGAACACATATATTAAAAATATAACTTTGTCATAAGGAAACATATATTTTTGACTAGCTGAGAGGTGGAGGGGAGCGGAGGGGGGGGGAAAGGGGAGCGGAGGGGGGGGAAAAGGGAGCGGAGGGGGGGGAAAGGGGAGCGGGGGGGGGGAAAGGGGAGCGGAGGGGGGAAAGGGGAGCGGAGGGGGGGAAAGGGGAGCGGAGGGGGGGGAAAGGGGAGCGGAGGGGGGGGAAAGGGGAGCGGAGGGGGGGAAAGGGGAGCGGAGGGGGGGGAAAGGGGAGCGGAGGGGGAAGGGGGGGGGAGGCGGTGGGAAGGGGGGGGGAGGCGGTGGGAAGGAGGGGGGGGAGGCGGGTGGGAAGGGGGGGGAGGCGGTGGGAAGGGGGTGGGGAGGCGGTGGGAAGGGAGGCGGTGGGAAGGGAGGCGGTGGGAAGGGGCGGTGGGAAGGGGGGGGGCGGTGGGAAGGGGCGGTGGGAAGGGGGGGGAGGCGGTGGGAAGGGGGGGGGGAGGCGGTGGGAAGGGGGAGGGGGAGGCGGTGGGAAGGGGGGAGGGGAGGCAGTGGACAGGAAGGGGGGGCAGTGGACAGGAGGGGGGGCAGTGGACAGGAGGGGGATGCAGTGGACAGGAGGGGGGGGGCAGTGGACAGGAGGGGGGGGCAGTGGACAGGAGGGGGGCAGTGGACAGGAGGGGGATGCAGTGGGACAGGAGGGGGGGGCAGTGGACAGGAGGGGGGGGGCAGTGGACAGGAGGGGGGGGGCAGTGGACAGGAGGGGGGGGGCAGTGGACAGGAGGGGGGGGGGGCAGTGGACAGGGAGGGGGGGGGCAGTGGACAGGAGGGGGGGGGGGGGCAGTGGACAGGAGGGGGGCAGTGGACAGGAGGGGGGCAGTGGACAGTGGACAGGAGGGGGTGGACAGTGGACAGGAGGGGGGGGGCAGTGGACAGTGGACAGGAGGGGGTGGACAGTGGACAGGAGGGGGTGGACAGTGGACAGGAGGGGGGGGGGCAGTGGACAGGAGGGGGGGGGGCAGTGGACAGGAGGGGGGGGGGGGCAGTGGACAGGAGAGGGGGGCTTTGGACAGGAGAGGGGGGCATGTGGACAGGAGAGGGGGGGCAGTGGACAGGAGAGGGGGGGCAGTGGATAGGAGAGGGGGGGCAGTGGACAGGAGAGGGGGGGCAGTTGACAGGAGGGGGGGGCTGTGGACAGGAGAGGGGGGCAGTGGACAGGAGAGGGGGGGCAGTGGACAGGAGAGGGGGGGCAGTGGACAGGAGGGGTGGGGCTGTGGACAGGAGGGGGGGGCTGTGGACAGGAGGGGGGGCAGTGGACAGGAGGAGGGGGCAGTGGACAGGAGGGGGGGCCAGTGTCACACACACACACACACGCGACACCCTACCTGTACTTCCGGCCGCCGCCATCTTCTCACTCGGCGCCGCGAGGGAGGAAGGGGGTCCGCCATCTTACGCGCCGCGTGGCAGCCT